>NC_055685.1:33880747-33998247 GCF_017639745.1 Melanotaenia boesemani | reverse complement strand
GTCAGACAGGCACTTACACACCTACTTTCTACCACTCAGACAAGCCTAAGACACACACAAACACACACACATGCAGCAAACACACAGAGCTGCTCTGACTTTAAATAATGAGAGAGCTGTCACATCAGATCAGTGTCTTTGCCGCAGCATGGCCTGGTGGTCAGCAGGATGGACGGGAGTAACCGCTGGCGGCTGACACCCTCTGGACACACAGGGAAATAAGAGCAGGGGAGGTGGAGAGAGGGAGGGGAGCAGATAAGGAAGGGTGATGTCTTGGAGAAAGATGAAAATGGACAGAGCTGTGGTCAAACGTCTGCCTAAGCATCCGAAGCCTTGAGGACTAATCAGAGAGGAACGAAGGGCAACAGAGAGGAAAGGAGGGTGACTAAGGTATAAAAGAGGAAAAAGAATCAAGAGAGGAGAGGACAAGAGTAAAAGACAAGAGAAGAGTAAACAAGAGGAATGGAAAGGAATTATGGGGAAAGAAGAAACACGAAAGAGGATATTAGAACGAGGAAAGGAGATAGATATCAAGATCAGTGAAGTGGTAAGAATGGGAAAGAAAAGGAAAATTAATGGATCAAACAAAAAAAGAACAAAGGAACGTAGATGAACAGATCTGAAGAAAAAATCAGAAAGCTGATGAGAATGAAGAAAATGAAAGATCAAGATGAAAACGAGAACAGAAGAAAATGGAAAGGAATGAGCAGAGAGAAGGGATTGGGAGAAAATGGAAGAAAAAAGAACAAAAAAGTAAGGCACATATAACTAAAGAATTGAGGGAAGGCAAATCGCGAAAGAGGGCAGGAAAAGCTAATTCCACCCAAATAATGGTGTGAAGCAATGCCCTCCAGACAATGGAGGGATGAAGATAGAGCAGAGGAACACAGGATTGAAAATCCGGCTGTTTGTCTGGTAGAGGTCAGAAATCATTAGCGTCAGTTCAGCCAACTGAGCCCTCAATTCTCCGACTCTTTCTGTCTCCTTTGTGCTCTACTTTTTTCTGCTTTTATGGTAAAAACTGATAAAAGAGTAAAAGTAGGTGAATTAAAAGCTGATTTCAACAGGAGATAATTATAGATCTCAGATGATCTACTTACAGAATGGGTTATCTCCCTCAGTCTAAATAAACTTTTAAATGAAGTATCATGAGGTCTACTTGCATTTCTAATACCGAGTAAATGCATTCTCTTACATTTCTAAACCAACTTCAAGAATGCCTGCAGCACAGAGATTAGTATACACCCCAAATTATCCCTGTCCCAGCGAAACCTTTTCCCACACAGCCTCTGGCTAACCCCCCCAACACCCACCTAGCTAAACCCATCATCTTTATTCAACGTGGCCCCTGGTAAATATTTTTAACTGGCTTAGCCTGTCAGAAAATGTCCCTTTTCTTCTGGAGTACAGATGTTCCTTTTCTGTCTTCATCCAAAGGTTATCTCCCACATGTATAAGTCCGACTTTACAAACAAAAAAAAAAAAAAAAAAAGATTTTACTCATCTTAACATGCTCATAAGATGTTTCACTTTGTGTTACAAGTTATGTTATCATACATCGGTGGTGAGAATTTGAGAATTTTTGCTTTGTATCTGGAAAGCAGCATCTTCTTTTGGAAAGAGAGGAAGTCAGACTCCTTGAATGTTATATATGGAAGATCCAGCACTAATGATGCTGAGTGTTTGGTACCATGTGGCTAATTTGCATGTGCTGTGAGAAACAGATAAACTGAGAAGCTAGCAAACAGACTGTGGCAAACTTCTTTTTCTTTCTCTTTTTACAGCATACAGCATACAGTTATAATGCATTGGATATATAAATGTAGCTAAATTACACCTTTAGGTTAGTGCTGGTCATTGCTTAGCAGAGACAGGGAAAGCTGGTGTCAGCTGCTGATAGGTGAATATGTAGGGTGGGTCAGATTAGCATATAGGTCCACATTCAGTGAATGAGGATGGAGAGCTAGAAATCTTTAAAAAAGGAGAAGCTTTTTCCTAAAAAAAATTAGCACAGATGTGTTTTTAGAGGTTTTATAACTGCCAGAGTGAGACTCCACTCCTATAATAACTCCATGAGGAACACACAAACGAATTTAACAACATTCTACCATGATGGATTTTTAGGCAAATCACTATTCTTAAAATCAACAAAGGAGAACCTACAAGTGCAAGCCTATAACAAAGACACTCATACCTTACCCCACCATGCAAACATACACGCCTGCAGGTATATCTATCCATCCAAATCCATGGAGCTGTGAGATGGTGCCAATAATGAAAATGGAGGACACAGTTTTCGCCAATAAAACTGTAAATAAGCATATATTCTCTTGACAATCTGCATGGGCTCCAAGAAAGATGCTCTGCAATATCCCTATGAATGTGTGCATGTGCCAGTGTGCGTGCTAGTGTGACAATTTTGCCATAAATACAATACGGCTTATGGATGGATGGGGGATCTCCACGGTGATTTGTTTGCATAGATTAAATGTCAGTTTTGGAAATGTGTTGTTATACCTGATCTCCTCTGAGAGCAGGAGGGCAGACTGCTCACCTGAAGGATATGTGTATGTGCCTTCAGTGATAACAAGTAATAAAAATAGCTGTGGTGGTGCTCTGAGTGTCCATAGCTTTATATGGTTTCTCTGAACAGCAAATCTGATGGTTACAATGTAAATTATATTGGTATTTTATTCTTTTATTGGAAAAGACAAGTTTACTGACATTTACTCTAAGGAGAAATTACATATTTTAATTTAAAGAATTAATCATACTGATTTATTTAGCATAAAGCTTTTTTAGCACACTGAATTTGTTATGCAAAACTTATCCTAAAGAATATAGTGTGTAGTAACTCAGGGTTTTACTTTTAACTGCAGCACCATCAGACTAAAGTTTGGTAATATGATGCTTAGAATTTGATAACATTGATAATAACCAGTAATAAGAGATTGCTGCTATACTCCTGTTCAATGGGTTTAGTTTTCTGATGATCTTTTAGTGATCCTGATCTGACATCTTTACATATTGGATGATTAAATTGTTGGAGAGGTCCCTTAAGCTCAGAAGATGCTGCACCTTTGTTTCACCTTCAATGCATGTTTTAATCTTTCTTTCTATATAACGAGAACCTGCAACTTTCATGCTCACACTATGTAGATCATGTAATCATTCATGGCATTAGTGCTCAAACAGATCTTAATCATAGATTCACAAGTCAGTTCTGTTCCAGTAAAGTTTATTTAATAAAAATAAAATAAATAAATACTATCATCAAGAATTTAAATAAGATATGTGGAGCCACGGATGGCTGAAGGCTGCAGCTGACATGGTATGTCTGCTCTTCAGCCAACTTAAGATTTATTTTAAAGCACTTCCTGACAAGGCTAAACTTTTAGCCACAATGTATAAAATATTACTGTAGAAAAACCAGGAACAGCCTTGTTAAAAATCAGACAATGGAACCAGTGAAGCTTCAAGATCACTGACCAAAATTTATGAGATGCCAAAAATTCTCAGATGTTGTGACCCTACTCACACTGCATGTCAAATGAAATTAGATTTTATTCTGAAATAAGTCATGAGTGACCAACTAATTTTTTAAATATAAATCCTGTGTTTTTATTTTATTATTATTTTTTTTCAGAGCCTTTTGAGCTCTGAGCTTTAAGCTATTATACAAACATGAGCTTTAACAATGACTCACAGCCCATGTGTTCTTATCCCGTGAAGTAGTTGCATCATAGCTACCCCTGTGCACAGTCACCCGGGGGCCATAAAAGGTTAGAAACAGGTATCCTCTCCCACAAAAGAGTCATCATATATTCTCAGAGAGAACCACATCTTTTGTTTCCCTTTAAAACAATCACATCTTCACCAGTTTAAACAATGACACAAGACTTCAACTGGTAAAGTTGTGACTCTCCTCTAAAAGTAATGACAGTGCCAGACCCTTCAGTGATCTTCCTTTGTCTGGTTAGGTTTAAAGAAAAACACAATCCACTTCTCGAAAGTAGCTAGAGTGACTTAAAATGGTTTCTGTGTTTGTCACTTGCAAGGACAGATGAAATCTCCCATGGTGCACAGTGTGCAGTTTCACTTGCTCAAAAAAATGCTGTTCTTTTGTTCTCCAGTAGAACTACACCTGTCTTGTCTCGTGTTCCCTCGCTTTAAGAGAGTCTGAGCTTTTCACTCTCTATGGAGCAGTGAAAATCAAGTTTTTGAGGGGAAAAATTGAAAACTGAGTCATAGTGAGCGACTGAAGCTGGAAGAGTTGCAGCTATCAAAGGATCACTGGCGACAGCGTATGAGATGCTTTCTTCTTCACAGTCACACTTGAAAGGAGTTTTATGGCACTAAAAATCATTACATACATTACAACAAATTTTCAATATTTTTCTATATACAACATATAAAAGCTAAATCTAAATCAGCCATCTGCCTCGACTGGTTGGAGGTAGAGAGGACAAAAAAGAGAGATCAAGAGGTACCATAACTTTTAGCCAGGGAGACCTACTGAGAGAAAAGAGAAACACTGAGAAGGTTAATACTGTCATAAAGTTCAACATGGAAAATTAGAGCAGAGAAATGAAAATGGAAAGAATTTCTTAGTCCCTCAGCAGACTAAGTCTATGGCAGCATAGCTGAGGCATGGTCAGACTATACCCCTGACTATAAAACTGATCAGAAACGAAGGTTTTAAGCATAATGTTAAGGGTAGAAATGGTGTCTGCCTACTGAACCCAAACTGGGAGCAGCTTTCATGGTCTATGGGCTTTTGGTTCAGTACTTTTTTTTTTTTTTTGCTGTTCTGTAGTTTTCTTTGTCATAGTCATGTCTGGTTTCCTGTTTTATTTTTTTAGTTTCTTCCCCTACATATTCTGTTTTGCTTTCTGTTTTCGGTTCATTAGTTCACCTGGTTTGATTTGTTCACTTACTTAACCTGTTCCTCATTAGTCCTTCTGTGTGTACATAAAACCCTTGGTTTCCTTTTCACGTTGTCAGCCCATTGTAGTCTTCAAGTCACATAGTTTTCATGCCATGTTTTGTAGTCTTCATGCCAAGTTTAGTCCACTTATTCTGGTTCAGTTTGTTGTTATCAAAACCTTTGCATGTATGAGGCTCCCGGGTTAAATCCCTGGCATCCGCAGCCCTGAGAGGGGACATAATCCAGTGTTCTCTGAAGGCCGGTCCCAAGCCCGGATAAATGCAGAGCGTTGCATCAGGAAGGGCATCTGGTCTAAAATAATTGCCAAAGGAACATGCAAATACATCCCTATGACTTCCATACCAGGTCAGATGGAAGCAGATCATTCGCCGTGGCAACCCCTGAAGGGAAAAGCCAAAAGGAAAGAAGATTTTGCACTCATCTGCCTCCCGCCTCGTCTGTCTGCCTCACACCCCTGAGAAGAGGAACCTGATAGATGAAGATTCTGCCTCCATTGTAATTTTAGAGGCTTGGGGAACCACAAGTTTCCTAGTAATTTACTAGTAATAGTAATTTAAGCTTTGTTGCGCAGATAGAGTGCTGCAAAGGTAGAGGTCTATATGTACAACACTAAAATAATTCATTCTCAGGTCACAAGAAGAAAATACCACTATAAAAAGTAAAAATGAGTAATTTAAATTGTGTTCTTGGTTTTGTAGGTTTGTTTTGAATTCTACCACATCACCAACATCAGCCTATGAAAGCAGTTTTTACATTGAACCGAGACACAGTATGACTCATGACAGATGACAGATGACGGCATGTACAGGGACTGCAGGATGTCCTAAACTGCTGATCTTTGGATTACCTATGATAACTTCATCCAAAATCAAATTCCAAGTACAAGACGCTTTTGTACACATCTTTGATTTTCACTGTGTTCCTTTTGTTGAAGATGCTTCAGCTTTGGAGCCTCTCTACACTTGTATCACTTCACATTTAAGGGAGAACAAATCTTTGTGCTCCCTTAAATGTGAACATCAACAGTGCACATTCTTAAAACCACTGAAAGCAGTCTGTGAGTTAGAAGTAGAGAGAGTTATAATCATTATTCACTGCATCATCATAGAGAGTTATCAGAGAGAGTAGACTTCCAAAAAGGGTAATTTTTGAATAAAATAAACATCTATGTTTCAGCACAGTCATTAATATTACAGCAGCATTTATCCTACATTGTGTTTGAGTGAGAAAGAAAATAGAACAGACATGAATGGAACAGATGAAATCTCTTCTTGGACATTGCAGAAACAATGTCTCTGTGTCTGCTGCCAGCTCATCTCTTCCAGGGAGGTTTTCTCAACCAGTTTCTACAAAAGACTGAATGGAGAGTTTTTTTTTTTATTCATTTAATTCTAATCAAATGAGGCAGTCAGGTCTGGAATTACTGGATTAGTTGATGGAGAGGCAATAATAACATATTGACATAATACATTGATCAAAATGTGAATAAATAGGCAATCTTATATATATATATATATATATATATATATATATATATATATACGAGCTAAATGTTTTTTAGATTTCAGATGGAACTCCTCAGGGGCGTTTCCGGGACCTGGGAACATTAGGGGCTGAGCCCACACCCTCTTAAAGAACAAACACAGTAAAAACCACTCTTTATTTAAGCTTTCTTGAGCATTGTGTCACCTTGTTTAAAGCCAAATACTGTAATATGTGCTTCGATATGTACTTATTTTCAATCTTACACGTGACAATGTAAACAAGATCTCTAAAATCAGTATTAAACTTTTATTTTTTCAGACATCTGCTGTTTATCTCCACAACCTGCTCTTTAGTGCACATCTTCTGCAACAAAAGAGTGAACGTGAACTGTTTTCGGTCACTTGCAATTTTCAGAATAAAGATCATGCTGTAGTATTTACTGTACCTCTCTATAATCTCATCTGTCTCTTCCTTCTTTCCCTACAGGCTTCACTTGTTTTCTTTCCATCATTTCCCTTATTTCCTTCTTTCACTTGCTGTTTTCCACCTTTACCATTACTACTTTTTCAGTAGTATAGCCTAGTTTAAACTAGTGGTATACTCTGATTTTTCCTTCCCAGTCTCGAACACACCTGTCCTGGAGCAACACACACATACAAGAACCACCAACCTCATTAATACATAGAGTATAAACCTACACAAAGGTGAGACCATGAAAGACTGGTTTTGTATTCCAAATATAAATGTATTCTGAACAACATAAAATGTAAAACATTCTTTAAAACTCTTTAACTACTGACCAGCCAGTAACCTGGAGGTAAACAAAAACATCAGTAAATAAATTTATAATAAAGCTGTTCTTTATTTATCTATATTTAAACTAAAGCAGCATCTAGAAACTAAACATCCAACACAGGGAAAGCTGTTTTCATCTACTACAACACAAATGCATGCACGCGTGCGCATGCACACACACACTCCCAGCAGCGGGTATACCAGCGAAATAGCAGACTTCACCACTGGATTTAATGCAAATGTGTAGAACAGAAAAGGGCAGGGCTAACAGTTTATTACAGCTAGCTTAACCTTCTAAGTATCAAGTACTGTCACGAATGATCTGCCTGATGTTCATTTAATTTTAAGACATACAGGGTTTAAATTATTTGTGGTTTACCTGTTTCGTGTGTTGGCTAGAGTTTCGCTGCCCATTGGCAGTGACCACAACTGAAGAGTTGTCTCTCTTCTCTAAAAACTGCTAATAATGACGCTCGAAATAACACCAGAGTTCAGATTAGGGATAAAACGCTGGGCTGTTAGCCAACACGGAGGATTCCCCGCTTCCATAAAATTCCTCTGTGATTGGTCATATTGTACCTGTGTTGCATTCACATAAGCCAGGAAATTACAAAACTACCATCTTCTTTAATGTCATAAGGCGGCTGAGAGAATGTAAACTTATTCCTTCTGGGATGTGATGTGAAATGTTCGGGTCTAGAGCCGGGAATGCCCAGACCAGGCGACGCCCCTGGAACTCCTCATTCAGAACGTTGTCCTTTGAAGCGTTCATTTTCTTTCTAAACTTGTGTTTCTTTTCAACTGATAAGCAAAACCCCCTTAATACAGCTTTCAACTCCCAATGGACCTTGGACATGCCAAGGACTTGTTTTTCTTACACATACCAAGGGGTAATAAAACATGTAAGGTTTTCTCTGATCACCCCACAGAAAGGAATTTTTTGTCTGTATGAAAAGTAAAAGATTCTACTCTTTTTTAAAATGTTCATTTAAAAAAAATAAATGTGTATATATATATATATATATATATATACATATATATATGTATATATTCCAACATCAAGCTGGGCTATAAAGCTAATATTGGCTGCATATATCCCCCTCTGGAAAATTGCTCCCAAAATCAGAAAGACAGCAACAACTTGGCCTGATGGAGTAGCAACAGGACTGCTGCAACAAAGAACTATCTGGGATATTTACAAACACCCAGACCTGGGGCCTTATTTATCAAACTGTGCTTAGCAAAGCAAACTACAGGTGGCGTTTGCGGCGCAAAAAGGAAATGCTGCACACTTCTACTTTCAGATTTATCAAAGCGTGCGCACGCATGTCCCACACCTGTTTCCATTTAGAAATCAGAATCAAATCTAGAGCGGGCGTGAGTGAGGGAACGCCTTTCCACACCCATATAGTGGCTATAAATGGTCAGGTGGAGACCTATAATAAATATTCATTACATCATGGCTCGGAAGGGAAAAAGAGGAAAGAAGTGGTATTTTTCGGGGTGTGAGATAGAGATCCTGATGGACCTAGTTGACAAATGTAAAAATGTTTAATTGGTGGGCATGGCGTGGGCATTACTTATGTCAGAAAGGCAGAACAGCAGGTGGCTGTCAACACAATGTCAGAAGGCAGGACATGCCAGAGGAGTCAGAACACACAGCTGGATATCTCAGTCGGTCAGCTTCTGTCTCCCATGCGGGAGACCGAAGTTCGATTCCCTGAGTGGTGAATTGCTTTGGAGAAAAGTGTTTGCTAAATGACAGTACTGATGCCAGTAATTTAGTCATTTGTTATAATTCATAAAATAAATATGGACAAATACATCTGAGATTGGTAGAAGTTTATTTAGTGTTAAATAATATTGCTTTGGTTTCTTGGTGCTCCAGCTGGGTGGGCAATGCAGAGGGACACAATCACTGCTATTATCCAGGTGGAGAAGGCGTTGGGGGAAATAAAGACCATCTTGAAAGAAATTGGGACAACAGTTTAAAAAAACATTGTGTAAGAAATGATAAATAAAAGGAAATCCACCTCTTGTATGTTTCATTAGCGTTGCATCACTTCTAGACCTCCAGCCTCCAGTCAACGTCCCACTCTGCTGAATGACTTTCACACTGACATGCTGGCAGAGGACGGTCCAACTTATTTAACTGAATGGATTTTATAACATGTAAGTTTTGTTTCACAATGACGGAACATACTTTAGTGGTTGAGGTTGTTATTAATGTCATCTCCCTTTTTCCTGTTGTTCTCCCCCCCGAGCGTTCTCTCTTAGAAGAATTAATATCAAATGTGCGTCTTTATTCATTTCTGCAAACAGCTTTAATATCTAACATGTGAAAGGTAATAGTGGATTTTGCAGAAATGTCTCACATTTCACATCATTTCCTTGATTTTATTCTTTACTGTTGGTGTCATAGTTTCTCGTTTTCCCAAATTTCGTGCGTACACCTGGTTCAGAGTTGCCGTGGAGGTAGGAGCATTTTCCCTTCAAGTTTGGTTTTCATAAATCCCAAAGGTTGACGATATTTGGCATACGCCGGTTGTTGTTCCTACGCAAGCTTGATAAATGAGGACCCTGGAGGTGTTCATAGATAGTGTCTTATGCTACATCAAAAACTGCATAGATAATTTTACAGTGGACAAGACCGTCCAGGTGTACCCCAACAGGAAGCCCTGGATGACCCAGAAGGTACAGCAGCTGCTTAAAGAAAGGAACACCCCCTTTAAGTCTGGTGACAGTGCTCTGTACAGTGCAGCTAGAGCCAACCTGAAAAGAGGCATCAGAGAGGCCAAGACAGACTACAGGAAGAGGAACGAGGACCACCTGGATAGTAACAACAGCAAGCAGGTGTGGCGGGGGGTCCAGCACATCACAAACTACAGGGCCAACATCAGAAATGCTGAAGGAAGCATCTCAGTGGTAGAGGAGCTGAACAGCTTCTTTGTCCGATCAGAGGCTGACTCTCCGGAGGCAACTACACCACACCCCGCTGTCCAGAGCGGCTTCAACCTCACATTAAAAGAGCACGACTTGAGGCGCACAATGTGAGGTGCACCCTGTGGGCGGTCAACCCATGGAAGGCCACCAGACCTGATGGTGTCCTTGGATGGGTACTAAGGGACTGTGCTGACCAGCTGGCTGGACTTTTTACTATGATCTTTAACCAGTCCCTGTCTCAGTCCATCGTCCCACCCTGCCTGAACTCCTCCACCATTGTCCCCCTGTAACACATCAGGTAACACAGCTCCAGCCTCAGTGAATACCGGCTAGTAGCTCTCATTCCGGTGGTGATGAAGTGAGGTGGTGATGAAGTGAGAAACAAACATCACCTCACTACTCCCCAAAATTCTTGATCCTCTCTAGTTTGCCTACAGGGCGAATAGGCTGATGGAGGACACTGTAGTCACAGCACTAGATTCGTCACTACACACAGATGCTCTTTGTGGATTACAGCGCCACGTTCAATACCATCCAAACTGGTGAGTAAACTGGGGGACCTGGGACTTCCACATTCCACTTGCATATGGATCAACAGCTTCCTGTCAGACTGCAGTCAGTGGGTTAGAGTAGGAGACTGTACATCTGTGGCCATCGGCATCAGCGGCTCCCCTCAGGGCTGCGTGCTGAGCCCTCTGCTCTATACCCTCTACACATTTGACTGTTCCTCTGCACACCACAGTAACACCTTAATCAAGTTCGCTGACGACACAACAATTGTAGGGCTCATCTCTGGGGGGGATGAGTCCGCTTACAGGGCTGAGGTGGAGCAGCTGACTAGGTGGTGCAGAAAACAACCTGCTTATTAACATATCAAAGATCAATGAGCTTAACATAGACTTTAGGAAGAAAAAAAACAGACATTCCACCACTGTTTATCAGTGGGGAATGTGTGGAGAGGGTGGAGGACTTCCGCTTTTTGGGAGTCCATATCGAGGAGGACCTGACCTGGACTGTGAACACCTCTGAGCTAATGAAGAAGGCTCAGCAGAGACTGCACTTCTTAAGGATGCTAAAGAAGAATAACATCACCCAGAGGCTGCTGGTATCCTTCTACAGGTGCACTACATAGAGCAGGGGTGCCCAAATTAAATTAAATAGATCCAACAGCCTATTAAGTTTTGCACAATGACTCATCAATTTGAGTCTGGAGGTTTTGCAGAAGGGACACATCAAAAACCTGCAGGATTGTGGCCCTTGAGGACCGGAGCTGGGCACCCCTGATGTAGAGCATCTTGGTTTACTGCATGTGTGTGTGGTACATCAGCTGCACGGTGGCTCGGAGGACATCATTTCAAAGGGTCATAAACATGGCCCAAAAGATCATTGGCTGCCCTGTTCTCACACTGGAAGAGTTGCACTGTTCCTGCTGCCTCTGGAAGGCTGTCAAAATAATCCAGGACTCCTCTCACCCCAGTCATCACATGTTTGATCTGTTACCGTCAAGCAGGAGGTAAAGATCAATCACTGCAAGGACAAACCAGTTCTGGGAATGCTTTTACCCGTCAGCAGTAAGAGCCCTGAACAATGGTTGAATAATTAATAATTCCAACTCATGTGCCTTAGAAAGCTTTTTACTTTATTTTATCTTATTTACTATACTTTGTATTCTGTCTTATTTATTATGTTGCAGTTATTCTATTTTATTATTCTGTTTTGCACTGACTGGTCAGGACTTTCTAATTTCGTTGCATTTTCGTTGCAAGGACAATACATTTTTATTCTATTCTATTCTATTCTCCTCATTAATGGCACTTGATGAAGTTTCAGCTGTGGCAAACACGTCAATGATTTTTGGACATTTGGTAGCCCCCTTTATTTTAATTGTGAAGTTTCTTTGTGCCTCGGTCTTCTGTCCTCTGTTTTGACAGGTCGCTGCATCCACCAGCACAGAACCAAAAAATGAGTTTAAAGTATCTGATTGGTTCGGCCTGGTGTCAGTTCAGAACAGAACCAATGAGGCGCACATCTTCCCGTTTCAAGGGCCAGTGGTCTGGAAAGAAAGTTCTATGCTGACTATTTCAGCATATGAATTACTCAGGATCACAGCCAAAGGGGGAGGTGTTAAAAAACTTGAGCAGGTCGGGCCATCAATCTACTGACTGAGTTTTATGGACCAGTCAGACCTATAAATAAACTGTCGGCCCACTGGGTAAATGCCCGTTTTCCAGATGGCCAGTCCATGGTTGAAGAAGTTCCTGGGATGTGAAAAGACACTATTTGTGGACTGGATGCAAACAGATGGTCAATGCAGGGGTGTAGCAAGCTTGCCAAAAGTGTGGGGGATAAGGTTTGTTGCTGATGAACAAAGTCAGGTATTTTTCTGAACCATAACTGTGGCTAACAAATATTAAGTGTAAACTAAACTAAACTTCTAGTATATGTTGTTCTACATCAACACTGACAAATATCGACTGTTTGTTTTTCTAAATTTAACATCTGATGACCCCTTAAGTATATTGAGCATCTAATTATTTAAGTCAAATCTAGGCCTTAAAAAAAGGAGAGTTGGGGTGCTTTCCTGAAACATCACTAAGGGGGCTTTTTTCAGTGGCTTCTGAGCCTGTGCAACATCTTCTGCTGTCGTTATGTCTGCCTCTGTAAGGGTGCACAGATCTTTTTCCTGTTTTCGTACTGTAGGGGCAAGTAGTGAAGCGGAAACAGCTGGTTGCTGCTTCCAAAATCTTAACAGTATGTCTAAAGCGTTGTTCCACCTCATTGGTACACCAGTCACTAGTTTGTGCTGTGGGAGTTCCAGCAACTCCTGTTTCTTCTTGAGTGCACGAGAGTGGAGATGTGCCTCATTTTGCTAAGAAGCCGTGTGACTGCAAGGGTTTTAAGTTCAGCCTGTGAAGCCAAATTGAGTATATGGGCAAAGCAGCAAACATGCAACGGATTGATGAGATCAACAGCAAGCAGCATGTTTGTTGCATTGTCTGTGGCAATTGCTGGTACTTTTTCCGTTAAACCCCATTCATTTATTGCTTCTGTCAACAAGTTTACTACAGTATATTGCTTCCTGTGAGGCTTCCATGCAGGGCTCTGGTCTGCAGAACATTTGACACTAATTCCCATCCGTTAGAAATAAAATGAGATGTGATAGTTATGTAGAGGTCAGTTGCTCTCGAATTCTGTCACATGTAAGAGCCACTCTTTCTGCAGACTTCGATGACTCAAAAGCAGCTGTCTTCACCTCTGTGTACAGCTTTGGGATGGCAACTTCTGTCATGTGTTTTCATGTTGGTATGGCGTATCGTGGTTTGAGTGCCCAAAATATATTCTTAAACCCCTGGTTTTCAACGATACCGTACGGTCATATGTCCTTGCATTTGAACATGGCTACAGACTCCGTTGTCTTCTGTGTGCAGACAGAGCTTGGCGGCAGTTTACAGGCAAATGATTTACCAAGTTGCGTCTGTTTTAAGTCAGTGGGTTTAGCCCCCGCTTGTTGCAGAGCATCTGCATGGTGCCAGTGTAAGTGACTATGCAGGCTTGTCATGTTACTACAGTACTTTAATTCTGCCTGACACAGCTTACAAAAGCTTACTTTTGTTTATTTCCTGTGTTCCAGATTTACACAGGAATTCAAAATGATCCCAAACATCAGATTTAAAAGTTGAAGGAGCTGGCTTTAGCCTGCTGCTGCTTGCGTTGGTCGGCATTTTGTTGTTGTTTGAGCTAATGCAACCTCAGTCTATACAATGTGAATAACACACACAGTGCCCCCATGGGTCAGGAGGAGAATCAATTCAGAGGATTTTCTTAACTGATACTGAATTGGGCAGAGGAATATTGCAATGCATCGATAAATCAATATTTTTACCCACCTCTAGTGTTGACATTAACAATTTATTGGACGGTGTTCTGCCATTTGGATGCCATTTCTAACACAGCAGCTGTAAAGAAAACATAGACGCTCTTGCAGTTTTATGCCTCCCTTATCAGGGTCAAGGTAAGGTAACAAAATGAACAACCAACTCTGTTGTAAAAGGAATAATTAATTTTATTCCAACTAAAATAAATACAATGAACCAAAAAAACACACCAGGAGCTTTAAAGATAACAGAAATCGGTTCCTATAAAACAAAAGTTATCAGGTATACAATTGACCGCTAAATAAACAAATACCCCAAACCATTGCGTCATTGTACTTAATACTTATTACACAAACTTAAATAAGAACCCGCAAGGCAAAAGCTGTCAAACAAACTAAACGAGAGTCTCTTCACCAAACCAAAATCAATCTGAAAATCTCAGCACAGACCAATCACTTTCTAAAGTTTAACAATCCAGTGTTTTCCACTACGCAAGAACAATGCCACCCTGGCAAACTGTGTGTCGAAGGTACACACAGCCTCCCTGACAGGTGGTTTCTTCACAGTATTTATGGGCGCAGAGTCCTTCCGGGTTGTCAGTCTGGAAGTGTCCAGGACAGCAAAAGACCAATCTGGACTTCGGAGGGAAGAGACTCGGTGCAGAGCTGGCAGCCAATCGTCGAATTGCTCCTGCACAGCAGGCAACAGGTGAACAGGCCTGGGGCCGGAGAGCACCCGAGAGGTTCCCACGTACATGTCGAAGTGCTGGAGTGTGAGCAATAACGACAGCGTCTCCACGATGGTGGAGTAATGCAGCTGGTACCTGGCAAACTTCCTGGAATAGTAGCTGACAGGGTGACCAGTCCCATCATCACTAGTCTGCAAGAGCACAGCGCCTTCCCCCACAGCACTAGCATCTATCTCCAGCTTGAACGGCTTAATCATGTCAGGAGCAGCTAGTACGGGTGCATGTTTGAGGAGCGCTGTAGCGGTCTCAAATGCATGCTGGCATTCCTGGGTCCAATGGAACTCATGTTTTGGGCATACTAAGGTGGTTAGAGGACTTACAACCGTTGCATAAGAGGAAATTAACAGGTTTCTTAAAGCTGTATAATTTTATAGTGCAAAACTACAGAGCCTGTCTGATGAGTTCGACAGAAAAAAAGCGTTCTCCTGTGATCAAGCAGTATTAACATGTGGACTAGATCTTTAACTTGTGGCCACATGTTAGTTCAGCACACACACACACACACACACACATATACAGTCATGGACAAAATTGTTGGTACCCTTCGGTTAATGAAAGAAAATATCACAATGGTCACAGAAATAACTTGAATCTCACAAAAGTAATAATAAATAAAAATTCTATGAAATTTAACCAATGAAAGTCAGACATTGCTTTTCAACCATGTTTCAACAGAATTATTTAAAAAAATAAACTCATGAAACAGGCCTGGACAAAAATGATGGTACCCCTACAAAAGACTGAAAATAATGTGACCAAAGGGACGTGTTAATCCAAGGTGTGTCCACTAATTAGCATTACAGGTGTCTACGATCTTGTAACCAGTCAATGGGCTTATATATAGGGCTACAGGTAGTCACTGTGCTGTTTGGTGACATGGTGTGTACCACACTCAATATGGACCAGAGGAAGCAAAGGAAAGAGTTGTCTCAGGAGATTAGAAAGAAAATTATAGATAAGCATGTTAAAGGTAAAGGCTATAAGACCATCTCCAAGCAGCTTGATGTTCCTGTGACTACAGTTGCACATATTATTCAGAAATTTAAGATCCATGGGACTGTAGCCAACCTCCCTGGAGGAAAACTGATGACAAATCAAACTGACGGATAATACGAACGGTAACAAAAGAGCCCAGAAAAACTTTTAAAGAGAATAAAGGTCAACTTCAAGCTCAAGGAACATCAGTGTCAGATCGCACCATCCGTCGTCGTTTGAGCCAAAGTGGACTTAATGGGAGACGACCAAGGAGGACACCATTGTTGAAAACAAATCATAAAAAAGCCAAACTACATGTTGACAAGCCACAAAGCTTCTGGGAGAATGTCCTATGGACAGATGAGACAAAAATGGAACTTTTTGCCAAGGCTCATCAGCTCTATGTTTACAGATGGAAAAATGAAGCATATGAAGAAAAGAACACCGTCCCTACTTTGAAACATGGAGGAGGCTCTGTTATGTTCTGGGGCTGCTTTGCTGCATCTGGCACAGGGTGTCTTGAATCTGTGCCGGTACAATGAAATCTCAAGACTATCAAGAGATTCTGGAGAGAAATGTGCTGGCCAGTGTCAGAAAGCTTGGTCTCAGTCGCAGGTTATGGGTCTTGCAACAGGACAATGACCCAAAACACAGCTAAAATCACCCAAGAATGGCTAAGAACGAAACATTGGACTATTCTAAAGTGGCCTTCTATGAGCCCTGACCTAAATCGTATTGAGCATCTTTGGGAGGAGCTGAAACATGCCGTCTGGAAAAGGCTTCCTTCAAACCTGAGACAACTGGAGCAGTTTGCTTATGAGGAGTGGACCAAAATACCTGCTGAGAGGTGCAGAAGTCTCATTGACAGTTACAGGAATTGTTTGATTGCAGTGATTGCCTCAAAAGGTTGTGCAACAAAATATTAAGTTAAGGGTACCATCATTTTTGTCCAGGCCTGTTTCATGAGTTTATTTTTTTAAATAATTCTGTTGAAACATGGTTGAAAAGCAGTGCCTGATTTTCATTGGTTAAATTTCATAGATTTCTTATTTATTATTACTTTTGTCAGATTCAAGTTATTTCTGTGACCATTGTGATATTTTCTTTCATTAACCGAAGGGTACCAACAATTTTGTCCATGACTGTATATATATATCATCAAATATATAATCAGAGAAAATTAAACTGAAGCACAGGAGTTTATTTGAGATATAAAACATTTGTTTTGTTTTTTTTTACTTTATTTATCTCACAGTTTTGACCTCCCAGTATATTTTCCACAACACTGAATATAGTGAAATAAACTTGTGCTTATTCTAAAGCCAAAACTTTTCACTAGTATTGTTTGTCATTGAATGAACTATTGACTATATGCACCACAACATTAATGAATAAATAATATCCCTGCAAGTAGTTTTTATTTTCCTTAAATAACTTCTATATTGCTGAAGATGGAAAAAGAAAATATTCCAAGCCGTTAACAATGTTAGCAGAGCCTTTAACTTGGCAGATTCATTGCCTAATCTCAGCTATAAATGGGCTCTATATTACTCAGTCCCACATGGGATATTTAAACTAGAAATATTGTAAACTTTCTCTAACCACCCCAATTATTCCTCAGTGGCTTTAACTCTCTTCAGCTGCAACCATCTGGCGATGGTATGTTGCTTCAATGCACTTGGTAATTGACCCAAAATTGGTCGACTGACTATATTCATATGGTACCACCAAGACTGTAAAAGACGGTATAAAGCAGAGTGTAGTGTTTAATTTTTTTGTGCTGTATGTAAAGTCCAATTTTCCTTGTTCAGTGCATGCTTCTACTAACATCAAGTCATGTATGTGGATTGAATCACTGACTCATAGTAGTCCACTATAATTAACTCAGACTTTGGTTCCCAAAAGCATATAACGCCTTTTTTTATCAACCTTGAATAAATATAAGAAAATATAATAAATAGAATATCTATATATAGATAAATGTGGGAGTTACTTTATCCACATCAGTGAAAGAAAAGTGTATTCTTTGTTGAACTTTGTCTTTTACGCCTATCGTAATCATATTAAAATCCTACATCAGATTTTTTTTTTCTAAGAAACAATGATTGTGTCTAAATATATTTCTTTTATCTGTTTGAAAAAAGCTGGCAGAAACATTTTTGTCTTATGTTGTGAAGATGTCACAAAGCATGGCCAGTTCTTGATTACATTATTTAAAAAGCAAACATTCATGTTTCTGTAACATTATATTTCATTTCAACGGTTTTATAAGTATGGAAAAGCTTAATTGGCCTGTCTTCTTTTAATTCCTTTCTTTTTTGTATTTTACTGTGCTGTACGTTGGTCACCTATGTTGTTTTAAAAGTGCTTTATAAATGAAGTTGTATGAAATGGTGATAAGTTCTGGCTATATTGCAACAAGTGTCAGAAAAGGTTAACCGTTAAACAGCCGGCTCTACTGTTTGGTAGAGCAAATTTTTATGTGACTATGAATCTTATAAAATATGTGTGGAAGTAAAAATGCCTGAGTCATTTCTACGACTTGATTTTGATTTCAAGACGTCAAGATTTATTGTCATTGTCATTAACTAAATCTTGTTGAAGCATCAACTTTGCATAGAAGTAATACAGATGTTCAGTATAAAGCAAAGCAACAGTGTTGGCACTGATCTATAAAAAAATAACAAAAGAAATAAAAAAAAGTCATACTGCAGCTTCCATAGGTTATGTCCAAAAGCTGTACATACACATACAGAGTTGTAATACAGCAACAATGCAAATGCAGTCTCGTTGTTGTTGATTAATCCGAAGTCGGCGAACTTAATGAAATTGGAGGCAAGAGAGGTGGAGCAGTTATGAGTATGTGTATAGAGCAGAGAGCTAAACATGCACCCTTGGGTGGCCTCAGTGTTGACAAGGGTGGAGGACATATGATGGATGATCCGTTAAAATGTTTGTAATCCAGTTACACAGTGTGGTGTTTAGTCCAAGCTAGTGCAGTTTAGCTCAGAGTTTATAAAGACGGGTGTCAAATGCTAAGCTGTAGTCTACACAGAGGAGCTGTGAACAGGAGTTCTTTTGCTTCAAGTAATGTGTGAAGCACAATGGCATTGCCATCCTCAGGTGACTGGTTCTCTCTGTAGGCAAATTGGTATGGGTCAAATGTTGGTGGTATTGCCGATTTAATGTGTTTGATCGTCAGTCTTTCGAGGCATTTGGCTGGGATGGTGGTAAGTACCACAGTCTACAGTCATTTAGACTTGGTGATGGGGACAATTGTGACTGACTTGAAACAGGTTAGGACCCATGAAGCAGACAGCGATGTGTTGTAAATGAAGCTGAAGATGTCTGCTAGCTTTGTTGTGCAGCCCATCAACACACTTCCCATCGCTTCATCTGGTCCGTCTGCTTTCTCAAATCTCACATCATGTGTGCTCCGGACTGGACTGTAATGCCAGAAGTACGTTTTTGTTATCCCAGTATTGTCTCAAGTTTTGATCATTTAACTACTGTAACAATGTCATTAAGTTGTTATCTAAACTATTTGTTATTATTAGTGTCCCAAGGTAATGAAACTTTTTGGTTTTTTCCATTACTTTATCATTTTTTTGCAAACATTAAAGGATTAAAGTGTTAAAATATATTTCATACAATCAAAAACATAGACAATAAGCTGGTACTTGAACCTACATTTGTCTACATTTTGGACAAATGAGGGCTGTTGTGGTGTCAGTTCTTCACAACACAAGGCCAAGAGAATTCATAAATATGTCATTATAGCAATATTAAGGGTATAAGCCCTCCGTTGTCTGCTGGACCCTAACACATAAAATCTAATCTCTTATTTGCCATGAGATGGCGAAATACATGGAGGTTTTCTGTGGCTTTTACTGGTAAAAACAGTTTGTTCAATCCACTGTATTCCTTATTAAAAGTTCAAACCAAAGCAATGGACAAAGTTCACGAACATCGGAACCCTTCTAAACATAAAGAGGTGAATAAAACATAGCAGCAAATAATGAGATTAGTATATTCAGCTACAGTATGTCCTGTGAATTTTAAACGAGACATAATGAGTCAACAGTTGAAAAGCAAGGAGCACAAACATTGTGTCATGGCAGATAAAAGGAGGCATCGTCCAAGCCTGACTCCAATAGCAATGAAGCACTGGCCCCAGGTGCTCCAACATCCGTCTGATGGGAAACTCACCAGGAGCCTATTAGTAAAACAGACAAATAACAACTGGGCCAGCGCAGGCAGAGCCCAAACAGCATCAGAGGGATGTATTTGCAATCTATTCAATGAAACCTGAAATAGGCTTCTGTCTCTCACATGACATAAAACATGGGTACAGCATATAACAGAATGAACAAATGAAGAGACTTCAAGATGAAAAGCCTCCTTATGAAAGACATTGTTTACACCAGTGTTAAAGATAAATGGAGGAGAACCTGTGTCAAAGGGACAAAGGAGTTCTCTAAAAGCTTGATCCACCATTCTGGGTTGTTTTGGCAGACAATTAATTTGGTTTTTCATAGTCGGACCCTAAACTGCTTCACCCACCAACAAAGGCAGGAAGCTCACAATCTACCCTTTATCACCCTGCAAATACTTGTTAAATATTTATTTTTCACCCAAATTACGGATTTACTGCACACCTTTCTTATTCTTCTTACAAGTTCTACAAAACAAATTAACTACATGAAGGAAAAATCTTAATAACATAATGTGCTATTATAAGTAATCTTCCACACGAAATTAACTTCAAATTGCAGCAGCATCACTCATATCATGTAGTTGCTTCTGAATCAGGTGGGCAAATACAACAAAACTATCCATTACCAACCTACATGTGACTTCAGTGAAAGGCATCACGACAGTAAAAATCAAGGTGATATTTCCAAGCCCATTGGACAGCTAGCATCCAAGGCAAGGCAGGGCAGTTTATTTTTATAGCACATTTCATGTACAGGACAATTCAAAGTGCTTTACATAAAACAAAGACATTACAGTATTTAGAATAGTAAAAGGCATCAACACATAATCACAATAAAATAATAAATTACATTAAAATGATTAAAAGCAAGATAAGTTAAAAAGTTACCGTGCAGATTTCATGCATAGGCGCATGAGAAAAGAAATGTTTTTAACCTGGATTTAAAAATGTCTACATTTGGTGAAAGTTTAATCTCCACTGGCAGTTTGTTCCATTTGTTTGCAGCATAACAGCTAAATGCTGCTTCTCCATGTTTAGTCTGGACTCTGGCCTGGACTAGTTGACCAGAGTCTTTGGATCTAAGAGCTCTGCTAGGTTTATATTCTCTGAACATTTCACAGATGTATTCTGGGCCTAAACCATTCTGGGATTTGTAAACAAGCAGAAGGGTTTTAAAATGTATTCTGTGACTGACTGGAAACCAGTGTAAAGATTTCAAAACTGGTGTGATGTGTTCAGATCTCTCTAGACGCTACGGATGGCTGTGCTACACAGGAAGATTAAAAAAATAAATAAAAAAAAAGAAATAAAAACTATCTTAACCTCTCTCTCACTTCAAAACACCTGATTCAAATGAAATGGATCCAAAAGCTTGTTGTCAATTTCTGCACAAAAACCCATTAATGTGAGTCAGGTGGGTTTGGCAACATTTAAAACCCGCAGGACAGTAGCCCTTGAGGACCAGAGTTTGACATCCCTGGTATAAAAGATGTCACTGACCCATGTTACACTGTTCAGCACTCTAAGTTCAGACTAAAGGTTTAATGAAATGTTTGACATTCTAAACTAAGTTCCCAGACCCAAAATCAACTAGTTAACCCCTTAAAACCTTTAATCCTAAAACTGCTTTTTGATGGTTAAAAGACTTGTTCTGGACCAACTATTTTAATGGACTACTTTTAGTGGACCCCTACTGATGTAACAGGACTGTGTTTGTTACATAATCTGCTACTGGTTTAAAGATAAATTCCATCAACTATAAGTGTTTATTGAATCTAAAGCTATGAATCTGGAATGGTTTACATCATTCACATTTCAAGAATTTCAAGCTTTATGATGTATAGAATGTAGAAGTACTTGGAAGGGAGAGTGAGTAAAATACATGCATATCTGTCACCCACAGAAAATCTGGTACCAACAGATTAACGTTATTTATTTATGTATTTTATTTAAATCAGATCATTATCATTATCCAATTATGTGATATAGACTACTAGAACATGGGTACCACTTGCAGACTGTGTGAACTACTTTAAAAGAAAAAAAATAATAAATAATTAAAAAAAACCTAGTGTATAAAAATACAATAATTATATAAATTGAGTAAAATAAATAAATCAATGTCCAGCAAGTTCTGAGTTGTCCCTACCATTTTCTATCACACAAACAGCTGAGAGATCAGTTTTCTCTGTACTGTCTCTGCAACAGACGTCACAACTGTAAGTCCTGCCTTATAATCCATGATATGAAAGCGGCACTTACAGCGCTTGTGTCTTCATTCAGAATATAAGGAACAAAGAAAAGAAAAGTGCTATAGTGCGAGTTGTTTTGACCCAGGAAACTCTGCAATTTATTTTAGATGACTTGAGCTTTCAATGGAACGGATGGTACTTTAGTAGAACAACGCTGCTATATGTGAAAGTTGAGTAGTTTATTTCTAAAGTGTGTTTGTTCAGGATGAGACGTCACCAAGTAGCATTGTCAGATGCTAATATTTTGAGACATACAACACACTGTGGTTTCTCTTCATTACCCATCATTCACTATTATCTGATTATCTTTTTTTTTTTCCGTTTGTGTACGGTGACCTTGGGTGTAGAAAGGCGCCAAGAAATAAAATGTATTATTATCATTATTATTATTATTATTATCACGCCTACGGCTAGTTATGCCTCATATTTTGTTGTCTTTGTTTTTTGGAAGCTGAAATCTCTATTGGTGATTCATCATCATTTGTTGATTGGTACCTTCACAAATGTGTCCATATTTTGCTAGCAGTAGCAGTCCCCCAGTCGTAACTCTCCCCCAGTTTGGGAACCAATGTTTTAGAGTGCTTTACTGTACCTGGAACGGTACCCTAAGCGCTTTACATTATACATCACATTCACCCATTCACGCACTGACGGCAGAAGTTGCCATGCAAGGCACTAACCACGATTTATCAGGAGCAATTTAAGGGTTGGTGTCTTGCTCAGGGACACCTCGACATGAACTCGACAGGCCGAGGATCAAACCAGCAACCCTCAGGCTACAAGATGACCACTCTACCCACTGAGCCATGCCGTCCACTGAGTCAAAGAGATCACTTAAGCTGCTAAATAGTAATTGAAAATGATGATAATAACAGTCACTAAGCAGCAAACATGTTTACTTAGATGCATCAGTGTGGAAGTTGCCAGGCAGACAGAGGAGGAAATGGAGAGGAAGGGTCATACCAGGTGAGCTTCAGTGCTCAAAGTTGTGACTTGGTTTACCTAACCTTTGCATGATATAGTACTGACTTAGAAGTAGCTTCTAGTTGTTGGTTGGTCCCTGCTAAAACAATTACCATAATAATTTTAACATGTTTTAACTGAAATTAGAATAATGATGTAAAAATTTGCCTTCCCTCTAATAACACTAAATCAGTGCCTCAGGGGTCAGCAACTTTTGTGACATAGAGTGTCAGTTTGAAATTTCCTTCTCAATGTGTGCCATTGGAATGAAAAGTAAGTCCCAGTTCAAATCGATGCTCGACGCGCAACCCTAGGGAGCTGTTAATCAAATCCAAAAAATCAGGCCACACATAAAGCGACGGCTGTCATAACACTGAGAGGTGCCAGCATGCCAGTGTTTATGCCCCAGGGTGCCACCTGTGGCACGAGTGCCAAAAGTTTCCAACCGCTAGTCTAAATGATCTTTTAGACTCATAATATTACAGAAGTAAATATCTCTGTGATTTATTCATTACAGAAAAGACAAAAACCTTTAAGGTCAGTTCCTAAATAAAATTTTACATCATACATTTCTTCTTGTTTAGATTTCCCATCCACTCAATTACTTGATATTGCATATGAACATCCAGCATGCACAAAAAATCACATCTTCTGTAAGCCTCTGTGGGACACTTTTATGTCCCTATCAATGTCAAAATTAAGCCTACGCCCTTGAACCAAACAGCTCTGTTTGCCGGTTTAAATAGAACAAGTTTGTATTTCAAAAGCCCATTTGTAACAGCATCACAGACATCCTGCTTTTCTTTCATGTTAAATAAAACATTAATGGCTCAAGATGATCAGAACCTTAAGAGCTCTAATTATTTTATGTTTATCATGCATCAAATAAAAACTCTTCTTTTAAAAAGTGACATGCTGGTGTAGATATTACAAAGTCTGGTGGATAAACGAAGATCCCAGCATCCAGATGGAGCCTTTTCATTACTTGTACTTTATCCAGAAAAAATAATTATTAATCGCACAATCAGCATCTCCACAGCTCTACTTGCTCTTGTTTTACACTAGCAGATAAATTAAGCATATAGTAGAAAAGATGCTTGTCTGGAAAAAGTCTTTAAAAAGTACAGAAAGGGAAAAATCGGAAGACAGCTCCATGATTTGGTTCTATTGAGCCATGCAAGCAAACACCATGAACCACATTGTCTGCTGAAGAGCACTTGAACATGGAGCAGCATTTATGCTCACAAAGAACGCTGTTCTGTGTCATCAGAATAAGATTATTTTACGTTTCTAAGTTGAAAACTTTCTTATTCAGCTGAAGGTTCTTGGAAAATTCAAAAAGCCACTCATGAATCATTTTATTCCAGTATATTTAAACACCATGAGCACTGTGAAATAAAGGATGTGCAGAATTAGCTACTACTAGCTCAAAGAAGTAGCTAGGAATATATTCTGATATTCTATATTTATATTCTGATATATTAGAACTATACTGCAATATTTCATTTCCCTTTTTTGTCTTTGTTTTTAAAAAATATTAGTTTACTAAAATATATAATGGACAAAGAAAGAAAATAATAAAAAAAAAATAATACAGACAACTTTTATTATTTACATTAATATTAAATTGAAATAAGATTTATTTTTAATTTCTTATACTATTTCTAATAATAATAATAAGGGCATTGCTCTGCAGCCCACAGTGAACATAGACCTTTTCCATTTGACAAAAAGTGGAAAAGCTTAATTTATTCTCAAATTAATATAAAAAGTTAGCAGTAAAATGCAGTAAAAATTTATCAAAAAAATGTGCTGAATGTGACAGAAGAATGAATTTGGATCTCTGGGATGGGGGTAGTTAATGCAGCTCCTCTACCATCCTCCAGATGAACCTTTTCACCTGTTGAAACAGGCAAACACTATTTATGTGTCCATTTAAAAACACACACACACACACATGAAAAGAATCAATAAATTGTGACAGTTTAACGAAATATCCAAATATTAAACAATATGCTTCTCTACAACAGGAAAAGTATGTGTGCACAACCGATGAGCTCTTCTCCGTCTGTTCTGTTTGTGCTCTTTTATTAATATTGCATATTTGTTTGCTGGTGTTCCAATGGAGTTTCTGAATTTTTCACTCAACTTGAAACATTAATGCAGTCAGCAGCGCAGGTATTGCTTACATTATAGTTGACTGTTTTGTTTTCTTTGCATTTTCTAGAACATGCATTGCAATATTGTAGCCAAAAAAAAAAAAAAAATAAATAAATGAATGAATAAAAAGCTGATATATAATTGTTTTTCTCTTTATTAGTAATTATTATAGACTGAATTTAATGACCAAAGTGTGAAATCAAAACATGTTTTTACATAATTTCATTAGTCTGTTTAAATACAGTGAAATCTGAAATGTCTCCTGTTACCATTTATGAATCATTCACAGATGCTGCTGCCTACATGCCTATTTCTGGATGGAATTAAGCCTATCCAATCACCACGTATACTTTTCTATTTACATGTTCACAAAATGCATCTGCTTGTGCTCAGGTGTTCTAATGGGCAAACAAACACAGCAGTCTCTGTGTCACCTGCTTCAGTCTCTTGGCCATTCTTTGCCAATCTCTTTCATGCCAAAAGGCTTGCGTGCCTATCCATCACACAGGAAGGCAGGTGATTGGCTGCCTCGGACTAGTCCTCATAACAACAGTCTCTGCATGGTAACTGTTACCGAGGAGAGAAAATTACCCAAACTCACCGAGATACAACTTGCTAAAAATAGCTGCCATCAAAAATCCCCGCTGCTTGTTACACCCCGTTTGTGTGTGTGTGTGTGTGTGTGTGGGTGTGCGTGTAGGTGTGCATGTGGGTGGGTGCAAATATGCATTTGGGGTAGAGAGACAGAGAAATATGCAGAAAGAGTGAGATGGAGAGAGGTGATACATGATGGAGAGAAAGATTGACTGACAGACCAACAGACACTGTAAATGGCTGACAGACTGTATGATTGATTTACTTACCACCCCCTGTCTTCACTAAGTAAGTAGCATAAATCAGCAGTGCAGTGAGGAGCATCATTTTCAAAGACTCTGCTAGGCCTTTGGATATTCCTGTTTTTTTGTTTTTTTTAAGAAGGATAAAGTTACTGACACCTTACTTAGACCCAAACATATAATGGCAACCAAACTTTAAAAATACATGGATTAAACCTAATATATGTCAAAGTCTCTGTGTGTGTGTGTGTGTGTGTGTGAGAGAGAGAGAGAGAGAGAGAGAGAGAGAGAGAGGGTGAAGCTGGTGGCCATGAGTTCCTTTGAAGTACTCATATATACAGATATGACCAGTGGGGCCAATATTGTATTTAGGTACCTGCATCTATGTCCACCTGGAGGGAATGTTCAAATATAATATTCCTGAGCATGCATGCATGTGTGTGTGTGTGTGTGTATCTGTGTCCTTGCCTGTGTGTGTCCATGTGTGTTTGTGTCAAAACTCCACAGCTTGGCTTTAAGCTTTTCTTCCTTCAGTTGCTTTCAGCAGGAGATACTGTAGGTATTAAGCTCCAAAGGCTGATTTACTGTTGTAAAAAAATAACCAAACCATTCAGCTTTTAAGGCCAAAATGAAGAAAACAGAGGGCTACATTTGGCAGGTAATTCTGTGCTGGTTACCAGCATTTTGGATTACTGTTGTCTTTTGCTATATGGAGTGCATAAACCAAATGGAAAGCAAAAATGACCCAGTGGTAAAGGAATGTGGAAGTGCAGTGTAACCTCTGCAAATAAATTACATTAGGTTGAAGAAGATTTTTTTAAGAATTCACCATTATCCCCTCTCTTGAAGACACACACACAAGGAACACATACAGGAAACTCTCATTCACATACACAAACAGAAGTAAAGTGAGTGGTTTTAGCAAATATATTTCTGTCCCTCTTTCCTTGACTTTGTGTCCTTAGAGCCCAATTGTGGTCTTTCAGTTCAATGACTTGAAAACTTCATCAAAGCACACTGCCAATAAAATACAGCTTTTCAAATGAAGTATGTCATTCTAACAATTCCCCACTCCACTTTGGAGAATCATCAGTATACACAGACAAACATGCACACACACTCTTTGTCAGCACAATATCAATACATGTTGGCATGCTGCTGTTGTGTCCTGCCGTCCCTGCTATATTCCCTCCTCTCAGAAAACTGCAGAATATTCTGCCAGCTGGAAGCCTTAGTGATTATTTAACTGCTCTGGGCTTAGCTTGGCAGCCCGCGAAGGGAGGATGAAGGAGGAGAAGAGACGAAAGGGGGAGGAGAAGAGCGGAATTAGCAAGGGATGAGCATGTGTGTGTGCATGGGACTGTTTGTGTGAGTGTTAGTGTGAACATGCATGGGTGTGTGTATTTGCAGATGCTAAAAGCATTAATGTGCGAAAATTCACTAAGAGCATCCCTGAGCCGATTTTAGAGTATCAGATCCGCTTCCTGACCGAGAGCAAGTCCTCCTTCAATTGGTAAAGTAACGAGTGAACTGGACTTTATGTATCGGTCCCTAATATGCTGATTTTTTATTTCTCTACAAAATACCTAACATCATGTTCCTACCTCTGCAGTACATACTTCCTGGAGGACAAATATAATTAAAAGATCATAGCAGCTGTTGTGCTGGAGGAGCTAAGGATACCTGGACAAATGCTTTTAGTTCGATATGCATGGTAAGAATGGAATTCCTCCAAAGATTAAATCAGATATTTTAAATTCAACAACTGATGTCGAGTTTCTGATGTTAGATACACAAATTGTGTTTTTTTGCTTCAGGAACAAAGAGTTCTCTATAAAAGATAATTGGCAATGGGAATGTTTTTGTCTGCAAACATTTTGCTGAAGCACATATATAAATACGGCAGAGTTAATAATTAATGCACTGAAACCCATAAAAAAGTAATAAACCAGTTGCTGATAATACATGCAGATAAAAGTCAGAAGTATTTCCAATGTCAAAGCAAGACAAGAAGAAAGCTTGTATCACATGAAAACAAGACAGCAGTTTGTGTTTAATGATGAACTTTAAACAAGCAACTCACCAATGGGAATTGGCATAACTGATTCACTCCTAAAATACAAAGTACTTGACTTACTCCAATAAACTTTGCTTTATGTATTAAACTGAGACAATTACTTATCTCCTAAATAGGTTGGGTGACAAGCCCCATTCATCCATCATTTCTCTGTTATGACAGTGGAACATGGAGAAGTAAGATGGAAAAGATGAGCCACTTTTCCTACATTTTTTTTAAACTTATCCTGTGTTTCCACCAATGTGTCTGCTCTAAAGGATTTCTGGTCATCTCTCGTTGTGCAGCAGCTTCCTCTTCCCTCTCCTCACATGTTGACGGCTGTCATGATCAGCTTTTCTCTGTCGTTGCATTTGTTTATCGTTCAGTTGAGAAGAAGGAAACTAGCGGTTTGTGGTTCACACCGGCACATATTTACCCCAAATTATTGTTTTTTGGCAGGACCTTCTCTAACACAGTAGTTGGCTGGTGGTAGACAGGGTTTATAGTACAGCTATGAAGGGGGGGTCTAAAAAAGATTTGATGGGAGGCCAGACAAGGGCACTGACCAGGAAAAGAGCAGCGCAATTGAGACGTTTTTTTTTTAGGTCTAGATTTTATAAACTATTGAACTCAATTTTACAACTAAAGTGATCATCTAATGTAAAAAAGTGAAGAAAAACTTGTAAACAGCCAATGATTATTAACAGTTGTTTACTGTGGGTGATGCTGCTGTAGGACTGTTAGCACTGCCACACAAACACACTTTAATTTATATAAAATATATAAAATATATAAATATATATATAATATAATATATAATATAATAATAAAAACATGTTTAGATCAAAAGTTTTATCAGAGTTGTTTCATCAATGTTGACTGTTTACCTACAGTCGTCACATCTGGTGGCTTTATGACAGAAATTTTCACCATGGAGATGGTTCGTGAGATAATTCTGTATGAAGTCTGAATTATGATCTAGAAACCTGGTAGAGATAATTTAGAGCAACAATTAGAAGTACCTTGCATGCTGCATTCACTGCAGTTTACCCAAGGGAAGGTCAGTTAGCACAAAATATTTGTGAGCACTGGCTTGTTATGTTGATGCAGTACAGTATAAACGGGCAAACTGCAGGCATAGCAAGGAATGCTGATTAATCATGATGAATTTAAAAGCTGTAATTAATCAGATGAAAAATTTTTAATCATTTGACTGCCCTAATACACACACAAACACACACACACACACACACACATATATATATATATATATATATATATAGAGAGAGAGAGAGAGAGAGAGAGAGAGAGAGTCAATGTACTATGTACACACCTTCACAGTGGTGCTGATATATTTGCAGAGGGTTTACCCATATGTCGATTTGCAAACTGTGATTTTTGATTAAATGTTGTGTGTATTTATTCATTTATTTAATTTAATTTAATTTATTTATTTAATTGTTTTAATTTTTTTTGCTGTTGTTTTGTAGCAGGTCAAACGTTCTTGATCTTCTTGATCAGGTGATTTGCTCCCAGGCTTGATTTGGTAGCTTTTACTTATAATCTAAGCTGCATGTTGATGAGTTTCCATAATAATAAAAAATAGTTTTTTTTTATTACTTTCTTTTTCCGTTCCTGTATGTCCACTATATAAGTAATCAAACTGCAAACAATAAGCATTAATGTAATCCCATGTCTCTCATTATTTAATCAATATTCAGTAAAAAGCAGATTATTTAAGCACATAAATCCAGTATTTACAAGCGATATGGCACAAAGAGAAAAAAAAGAAAACAAATAGTGGTCAACGGAATATTTTTAAGGATGTCTGGTAGTTTGTCCTTAGCAGTAAATTGAAGATTGGAATAACTTTGTCTCGGCTGGTCCACACAATGACATGTCAAAGCTGATGCTGGGATTAGTGGGGAGCGCCAATGGATTAAATGTTCAAGAGCAGCTAAAACCACAGTGTGTTGATTTTTATGTGTGCGTGTGTGAGCATGTATCCTTTGACTGAAAAGCAGTAAATGGAACATTTTAACCTCAGTGGAAATGTCTGTGGGTACCTTCTTGCTGAATAAGGACAACTGAGTAAAGATGTTGTTGTTTGTCTTGTGCATTTTGGGACGTGTGTGTGTGTGTCAGAACAGCCACAGTGGAGCTTTGTCTTTGAAATCTGCAGATCAGACAGTATTTGTGATACGCATGCATGCATTTTTGTACATCTGTACACATCAGGGGGTGCATTAAAAATAAATAATAATAATATTAAAAAATCTGTCTTTTTTGGCTTCATTTAAGCCTTTAACTAAGTTAGAAAATATGCTTTTGCTGACTCAACAGTGGGGGAAAAAGTCCCTTAACTAACATTCATATGATTATTTTCCCATTTTTTCTTGATAATATTTATTCTTTTCTGATAATATTAAAATAGATTCAGTAGATTTTACTTTATTATATACTTAAATTACATGGTAAAATAATGGCTTTCTCTCTAAGGTCAGTAGTCACCATTATGATTTTATATTATGTAACCACAAGGACCGTGGATATACATATCACATCATGAGCATATTATAGAGTATAGCCATAACATTATTATACAATCCATTACTGGACTTTATGACCCTAGGCACTATTAAAAAAGAAATTGGTCTCAGGAGCCAAAATAAAAAAAGACCAAGCAAAGAACTAATTCTACCATGAAGCCAGTATCTGCACATAGACAAGCAGGCGGGAAGATGTAAAGTTATACAGTCACCAGGGAAGGGGGAGATGAATGTACTAACACCTCATTTAAATCTTGGTTCTGATTTGAATCCTTTCCACATGGTCCATTTCTTTTTCTTCCTCGCTTTCAGCTTTTTAATGAGTGTCTTCATCCTGCGTGTTACAGTCTGACGCTGTGCTCCAAGCGACAGATATCTTTACACACCAGTACACATTATAGAGCCAACGCCCTCTGTCCTCATTCTCGCTCGTTCCTCACATTCTCAGGCACTCGCAGAGTCTGCGTCCATCCAATTTGCGAAGCACTTGAAGTGATACGATGCTGCCTCTTGCCAGTGTTCGACATTTCCCTTTCAGGGAAGCAGTCTGCTTCTCTGTTCTGACGCCCACTCCACCTTCTCTCATGTATCCTCGCTGTCGACACTTTTCATCTTCATTTTATTCTTCTCCATCTTCTCTTAGTCCTTTGTGTCTACATTCCTAAGAAACTGAATGTAAATTCATGTTGGAAATGCCAGAACATATTTGCATGAAACTTTTTAAGTCTTTAAGGTTTTTGTTTTCATAGAATTTCTTTATCCAGGCTTTGAAGATCTGCATGATGCATGAAGGATGTCAAAAAAGTTCTTTAAGCAGAAAACCAGTCATTGTTTTCTCTGTCCAGCAGGACGCAGTAAATATGCAGGTTGCCATTACTGAATGGGATTTTTAAGAGTCATATTAAGGATGCACAACAGAAATTTTAGAAATTAAAATTCTGCATTCTGGTCTCATTTGATGGCACAGTTTCTTAAGCCAATGCTGCCCACCAAGAGTCAAGATAAGACTGGAGAGAGCTCACAGTACAAGTGGGATTTCAAATTAGCTGTCGATAGCAGGTGAGAAAATCTGAAAAAGTCATGTAATGCATCTCTAAAAATAATATAATAAGAATGAATTATTAAAATCCCTTCACAACATTAATGATTACAATAATAAAAATAGTAACAACGGTGTAAACTCATCATAGTGCTTTTTAATATGTTCCAAGAAAACGAGCTCTTCATGCCTTCATGAGGTTTACAGTTTCTTTTGGGCTGCTTTGGACCAAACACTCTTTCCAGTTCAAAATCTCATCAAAAGCCTTGAATAAAATATCCCCCTGCCATGTCTCTCCTAATCAAATTCTTCAAACAAAGGCATTTTTTTCTAACTCACACTGATGAAATCTCATGCTTTCAAATTACTAAGAAATCTGTGAATGATGTTTCAAACTTATCTGTATCCGTCTGTCCATCTGTCTGGTTGTTAGGGGTTTAACTCATACGTTTGATCACGATTTCATGTTCTATGAAATCACTTGAGTGCAAAAAGATTTCATGTTCACCAAATCTGCCGAGAAAGAAGTTTGATTAGTTTTGATTCAGAATCCAGCAAATGATTAAAGACATGTTCATTTGTATGAAATCACATACACATTTTTTTTTTACTGGCCGCTTGCTTTGACCACAGACCACATGGCTTCCCTGTCTCCCTTTCCTGCTGCAGCGGTGCGTCGGATGTAATCAGGAGAGAGCGGGTTTATTAAAATGAAGAGACATTTTCTGTCTGGAACTTAAGAAAGAAGAAGAAGAACCAACGTTTCTCTTTGTCTGTCAAAACCCATGAAGATGGGCAGAACATCGGGATTTCTGGACAGAAACTGCTCCCAAAAAACAAGGAGAAACTTTTTATTTGTTTATTTAAACAAATGTGGTTTTATTTTATGCAAGACAGCAAAGGTAAGACATGTTTTCTGACTTTTGCAAACGTAAAGCATAAATCTGGTCTTCTTCTGCCTCTAGTTCAGTGAATCTTGGTCATAGAGAGATGAAACTTCCAGCTGTGGAAACTGTGAGATGTGAGCTGAGTTGTTTGTTCGTGTTCATGGGGAGACATCATCTGTGTTTACATAATTTTAGGACTTTGTTGTCTTAACTGTATGTGGTCAAAGAAATGGTTTTGCTGAGCTGGTAGCTGAAATTCTGGACTTTCTGTGGATAGCACACATGTTTAGTTTTACATCTGAGGCTACACCCAGAAACAAGATGTTAAACCCTTAACTCCCGGTAGCGGAGGCTGCAGGTGCAGAGGTGAAGCTGCAGTCAAGCTAAGAATAAAAGGTTGGAGAATTTATAGGCCAGAAATCTGGATAATGAAGCACTGAAGGTGCATGGATAGAAGTTATTGAGCATATTGTGAAGCTGTGAGATTCTAATCCTGCTTTCTGTCTGTTCACCTGATGCTGATTTTCATCACATATTGTTCCTTTTGTGTTTAGAAGGAAGCAGCTTCACAGCTTTAAATTCATCCTGCTGACATTTTACCTTTTAGGTAGTAAATCCTGAACATTTCATCCTTCTGTCTCATAAATATTTGATTTTATAAATATATATGAAGAAATATTTTAAAGGTTGGTGTATAAAGAGAAAACTGCTGCTAAAACTGTTTATGTGTTTAGTGCAGGGGTCTGCAGCCTTTCCAGTCCAAGGAGCCATTTTTCCCTCAGCCAGCTAAATAAAACTCCTTTAGAGCCGCAATATGAGACCTTTTCAAAACGGCAACTTAATATATATTTTTAATGAAGCGCCACCAAAGGATATTTGTTATTTCTTAAGAACCACATTTTATTTCCATTTTTAGGGTTTAAAATAAAGAAAAACATAAAACCTTTATCAAAAGAGGATAAACAGACTTCCTTCTAAGGGATGTAGATATTTGTGGAAAATTATGTAAAGTAAAAGAAAAAAAAGTCCCTGGTTTCCAACCTAATGACAAGACAGATAGATTTAAAAAACATTTTAGCCACGTATTTAGAGGCATTGTAGAAGGTCCAGAGAGCCACGTGCCGCTCCGGAGTCGCAGGTTGGAAACCCCATATGTAATGTTTGCAAACCAAAAGGGTGGGACTTTAATGTGTTAATTATGATTAATTAATTACAAAAATACATTTAATAACAATTTGCATGCTCACAGCCCCCCTCTCAGCTCTGCCACTTTGCCTATTTTTGTATTTTCCAGGAGCAACGGCAGTCATGACATTGCCCAGATGGCGACAGTAGGAACTGCCCAACGAGCATCACTTTTGCTCTTCAGAAAGCTACAGGTGATGCACGGAGGCTCCGTCCATCTTTTAAAACCTTGTTTTATCTCACTATGACTAAGGTTCCCTGAACCAGAGTCAGAAGGAGGCCCAATTCATGCTTCATGTTTGTAAACATAGTCATAAGATGTCTTACCTTTGTTGTCTTGCATCAAAACTTATATCCACCCGGATAAAACCACTTTAAGTTAAAAAAAAAAAGAAGAAAAAAGAAAAAGATATTTTTCTCTGTGTTTTTTGGAAGCATTTTCCAGTGCAAAAATCACAATTCTCTAGGTTTTGACGGACAAAGAAATTGTTGTCCATTTTCTTTCTTAAGTGCCAGACAGAAAATGTCTCTGCAGTTTAATAAACCTGCTCTTTCCTGATCACGTCTGACACGCTGCTGCAGCAGAACCAGACATGGAGGAAGATACATGGTCTGCAGACCAGTGAGCAAAAAGTGCATTAATGCGTGATGAAAAAAAAATGGTGTTAATCAAATTATGTGACAATGTGATAAAAACATGTTAACATGCCCAGCCCTAATTTATATATATATATATATATATATATATATATATATATGTATATAATCTCGCCTGGGGGGAGGTTCGGACCTTGAGGGCGGTGGCCTTTCTGTGTGGAGTTTGCATGTTCTCACCGTGTATGCGTGGGTTTTCTCCGGGTACTCTGGCTTCCTCTCACCGCCCAAAGACATGTATATTAGGTTAATTGATGACTCTAAATTCTCCCTAGGAGTGTTTGCGAGTGTGAATGGTTGTTTGCCCCCCATGTGTTGGCCCTGCAATGAATTGGTGACCTGTCCAGGGTGTACCTGCCTCTCACCTGTTAATGCTGGAATAGGCTCCAGCTTACCCGCGACCCGTAATGGACCAAGCGGTACAGAGAATGAATGAATGTGTTGGTGTTGTGATGGTGTAACCTGTCAGGCTGTGTTGTCTATGTCTTTATGTGTCTATGTGCAGGCTAAAGAACTACAAACTGACTGATCCTGCATTAAGCTTGGTTAGGTTTTTCTCAGTTGTTGAAATATTGGCGTTCTAACCCTGTGGCACTTAAACTTGTGACACTGTGGATTTTATCTTATTATATTTTTAGAATAAAATAAGAATTACCCTTTTTTTCTTCCTTTTTTCTTATTTATCTGTCCGAACCTTCAGTCTGCTTGTTTTTTTGTTTTTTTTTGTTGTTGTTGTTTTTTTTGTGGCCTTTTGCTAGCCCCCACTTTTTGTTTAACATTTCTATTCACTTTGTCATTTCCTTCTTTTCTCAGACTCTCATCTCTTCTTTACTAAGACATATTTTCTCATTGTCTCAGCATCTGTCTCTCTTTCACTCTTACTGAACTACCTCACCTGTCCCCTTACCGGCACCCCGATCCTAATTTGTTTCTTCACTCAATCCTTGCCCCCGTCACCCCTATATTCCCACACTCCACACACATTCGTACGCACATACATTTCTCTCTGTTTTGTCGATTAGTCTTAGTTGAAGGCCTGGAGATTCTTGCTGATGGACACATTTGTCTGCTCAGCAATCTGCTGCTGTGCCTGAAGGAGCACACACACACACATTCATGATCCATCCATGTACACACAAGCAGGGGAGCACACACACATTTATAATCTGCCAATATGCACTTTTGTCGAGGAGAAATCCACCATCGCTGATGCCAGATTGAACATACTTTGGTTATCTCCCAGATATTCATGTAATTGTGCACAAACACACACACATGTAGTGTTATAGAATAGTGTGGTTACTAGTTAATTTAGATCACTGCAGTCTTGTTCCAAATTGCCATTTCAATTAAATATATCTTTTTGTGTCTATCTGGAAATTTCAAAGAGCTTTTCTCCTATTGTTTGATTGGTGCTTTGATGAAATAGGTAAATACTGTACTTTCAGTCATGGGCCTTTATGAGACAAGAGATTGAGACCAACGTGCTGTGTGTCCTTTCTGCAGTTACATCTAAACCCAACACATCACCTACGTTAAACGTTATCTGAGATTAAGAATAGTGCCCTTTGGCAAGTAGAACGGCACAGATACAGCTCAAGGAACACATGACAGAACCAAAGGCATTGATGTGGGCTTCAAAACCCCTAAATCCCAATATGAGTATTGACAGGATACTTTGGAACAGAACCAAGACTACGTGGATAAAACAAAACCTAAAGGATCTGCTTCCAACATACCAATGTCATACATCATAGAAAGCCACCAGGTTTAAGAAAGCCAGGACTATATTGTTGGGCTATTTCTCTGTATTTTGATTTGTGTTGTTTAAAAAGGTGATTTAAACAATAGCTTGCAGCAATTAAATTGTTATTGTGGTCCGACCCTTCTTATAAAAGCAAAACTGGTCATACCTGGACAGAGGTGGAAAATTAGAAAACCCATATTTGTTAATGATTTTTTTCTGTTTTCCTGTTAAAGCTCCTGTTTGATAATATGATACCCATCAGATAAAAGTGAAACATTGACTGAATACAAATCAGTTTTTGCTGCATCTTGCCAACATTTGACATCCAGTGAGTTGACTTAACAAATGTTATTAGTTACTGATTACAGTAGAGAAATAAGATTACACTTTTCTAAATTACATGGATTTTCTAATTAGGGATAGGGTATTGACATTACTGACAGTTAGAATTAACTCCTGACATAATTCTAAGTATTGTAGCAGTGATACTGAGCAAAAGATGGTTTACTTTGTTGTGATTGGTTTCAGAATGATTAACACAAAAATTTTGAGAGGCAAATTTTAAAGTCCTTTCTGTGAATATTTTTGACCCATTTTGTCATCTGTAAAATAACTTCTCCTCTTGACAAACAGGGACAAATATATGAAAAATGTAATGTTTGTGGGGTACCTTAAAGCTAGGCAGAGCCACTCAACTTTATTTCTATTGCACATTTCATATACAAGACATTTAAAAGTGTTTTACATAAAACATTAAAGCAATACCGTCGGTTGCAGATGACACATTTAAAAGTACAATAAAAACAAACTAACAAAAAATGAAAGAATATAGATAAAGACAGAAAAAGATAGACTACAATAAATTAAATGCAAGAAATAACAAACAGCAGTTTTGATAAAAAGTGGCAATTAGAAAAGTTTTTAACCTTGATTAAAGCAGCTGAGAGTTTAAGCAGATCTGCTGATCTGCAGTTTCCTCGGTGTGTGTTCCACATGTGAAGACAATAAAACCTGAACGTTGACTTTCTGTGTTTAGTTCAGACACTGTGGTACCAGGAAGTAGACCTACTAACTAAAGATAAATGCATGGACAAGTTTTTCTAAATCCTGCTGAGCCATCAGTCCATTAATCCACAATATGTTATTTAAGTGATAATAGGCTGACTTTACGCAACAGCGGAAATTCAGGTCTGAGTCCAGGATAACTCCCAGATTTCTGGCTTTGTTGTTGGCTTTGAACTTAGCTGTTTAAAGGTGAGTGCTGACTTTTAATCTTTCCAACTCGGCTCCAAAAACTATTATTTCAGTTTAGTCTTCATTTAATTGAAGGAAATTATGTCACATCCTATCTTTTATTCAATTAATGTGTTTGAACAGTGGGATGGGCTCTATCTGGATTAAACGGTATAGAAAATGGATGGATGGCATTTGATCAGTGTTTGGATTGGGCTATAGTCTTCTGGTGAGATGGTTATGTAAATGAGTGTCATTAGAATAGTTATGGTCACATATTTTGTTGTTTTTTATTATATGAGCAAGTGGGAGCTTGTACATGTTGAACAGCAGTGGCCTCAAAATGGAGCTTTGGGGAACTCCACAGGCTTTTATTGTTCATCAGATTTATCGTCAACTATAGACACAAAGTAGTCTTTGTCTTTTAAACAAGACTCACACCAGATAATTGCTGTGTCAGAAATTCTTACCCGTTTTTCAGCTTGTGTAGTAACATGTTTTGGTTGGCCATGTCGAGTGCAGCACTGGGATCCAGTAGTACCAGGACAGAAATGTGTCTGCTTCAGTGTTAATGCCGATTTCATTTAAGATCTTAACTATAGCAGTCTCACTGCTGTGGTGTGGCCAAAAACCAGACTGGTTGTTATCAAAACTGTGTTTTACTGTCAGGAAGTTAACACTTCTTTAGTGAAATAAGAGTTGGAATTTCTTTTTATTCACAACTTTTTTATCCCTCAAACCCCTTCAAAGAGTCAAGGTCTATCATTACTGCTGAAGCAGACAAAAATAGAGAACTAAACAGATTCCTTCCAGATTTCCATGACATTTCTGTCAAAATTAACAATACATACAAACTAAAAAAAAAAAAAAAATTCAAACTATTAAGTATTGGTTGTTCTATTGCTGCAAAAGAATAGGGCTCAATTAGATGGCTTAACCCATTTTAAAACTAAATAGATAAATAATTAAAGCTCAAAGAAAAGAATGATGATTTCTGTCCATTTTACCTCTAATGCAATTAATATTAATATTTTCTCATCGTACATACATAGATAATGCCAGGGGGAATTAACACAACAACAAACAAAAAATAAATAACAAAAAAAAAAACTCTCATCTCCAAAAAGTAACGCTACATAAAATTCTGACATTCCATCTCTGTTTCTGAGCCATTTTGATGGCACTTTGACAATTATTATGTAAATTCCCTGGGCTTTTAGTGCCCTGCAGCGTCCGGAGGCTGAGAAACTGCACGTCACAATGTTTTCTTTTGTTTTTGTTTTCTTCTGGCCTGTAGGGTAAATTTGCCGCTCCATAGTCAGAGTAAAGAGCAAAGCAGTGTTTGTTCCTTCATCTTTTTCTGAGGTTTTTCTTTTATGGTCCTAAAATTTGTGTGTCCTTTGAAGCAAACGTAAGCTATGAGGACATTCTGGTATAAAATCATTTGAGGCATATTAGTATACTTATTTGTAAAATTTTACTTTTGGTAACTAATTCATTGCAGCAACAAGTGCTGCAGTGGCTGATGGAGGACCGAAAGGAAACTTTTTGATTGCCATCGTGTGCTGATAAACTCATGATATGTCTCTGGAGGCTGCATTTTGGGTGCAGTTGACTAGTTAATATAATGCACAAAGAGGATGCATGCTCCAACTGTTGCTTATTGACAAGTCTCCTCATTGTTTCTTATGGAAGTCAGTGAGGAGAGAGATGTTTCAGAGCATTGATATGAAGGGGGGGCAATGGGAAGAGGAAAATCAAACACCATGGCTGTGGGTGATGAACGTCTGCTGTGGTTGTACATCTTCTACAGTCCATCCCAAGAGAGGAGAATGGATGAGAGGAGCAGGGGAGGAAGAGGAGGTTTGTCTGAATCAACATGTTTTTTAAGAAGGATGCAAGAAACTGGGACAGTGGTGGCATCGCTGATGTCCCTGGGCTCAGTGTGCTACAAACACAGGATGCATACACACACAAGCGTGAACAAACATACATTTACAAACGAAGAAATTCTCATACCCTCCGGGAGCTTCGCTTTCAAAGTGCTTTCAAATGGTGCTGTGTGAAATCTCCATGCATTACAGTCAAAATGTATAAAAAAAGGCTGTATTTGCATAAATGTAGTCACACTGGGACCAAATACAGCAGAGAGAATATTCAAGTAACTTGACTTGCAAGTATGTCTAACAAACACACACACACATATACCCACACCTAGACCTACACGGTAAGAACAGATGTACAAATATTCTGGACATAAATATTTCCATACATATATTTCTTTAGGTATAACCAGAGGGAAAAAAATAAGAAAATAAAACACGTGACACTATGATTTACACATGAGCATGGCATGGTGATAAAAATGGAAAATAATAAATAGACTGGCATCCTACTGTTATCATCCTTGGTCGAATCAGTCGCATTAGGTGCCTGATTGCATTAAACATGGAAATGCAGCCCAGCTGGAGAAAATCTTGTCACACCTGCAAGTCCTTAAAGCCCCACAGACACTGACAAGAAGAGTGTGATTTTAATGCCATGCTCAAATACGAAGGAGACTCCTATTTATCAAAACTACTGGTTTTTTTTCTTTTTTTCTTTAATTTTTTTAACATTATAATATTATTCTACATCATAGTATTAATATCTCTAGAGAAAACTGGAAAGAGCTAAGAGTTGTGATGGTCTGAGAGTTTTTATGATTTCAGTTCTGTTTTAGTGGTATGTTCCGGTTTTCAATTCAGTGTTGTGTTAAGCCAAAACACACTGGACCGGTTTTAGAGACAAGGTTTAAGGCTAGTCCCAGACTAAAATGCATGTTGGAGCAGACTTAACTCAAAGTCACCTGCAGAGAATTGGCTTAAATAAGTCACAGTTTCAGCTTATGTGGATTAAACTAAACCAGCTGCAACAATGATGATTGGAGCTAATCTAAGACTAAGCTGATTCATAAATAATCCTTCAAAGTGGGTGGTTTAACTTCTGCTCTGAAATATTTCCTGGGGAGTTTGAACTATATGAATCAATTGTTTAAATTCGTACCAGCATGTGACAAGACTGCTGGCAACAGGAAGAATCCACAGATTTATTTTGGTTAAATAACTTCCCCAGACCACTTCTGTATGTACAAAGGAAATGGTTTAGAGGTAATATCTCTGCTTGAGCAATGACCAAGAAGGACCTGCATTTAGAGATGCCTCCACAATCCAGCACTTCAGTTAGATCAGCGGCATTCAGATATGGAAGGTTTGTTTTTGTTTGATTGCTTTCTATTATTTCTATTTCATGCACAAAAAAATTCTGCATGAATGAAGAGTTAACCAAGGTTAGTTTTAAATGTAGTTTGTAGTCATTGAAACACACTCATGAATATTTGAAAAAAAATATGCCTTTACTTTTCATATTACCTATCATGATGATTAATCACAGCTGCCTCATTACTGAGTTTTTTCTGCATCACCGCTTTGTTCCAGCTTCATTTTCAATTCAACTTGCAGAATTTATTTTCATTTCATGTTCCTCTTTCAGATATTTAAATGTTTGCACATGAAATTTTTTTGGCTAATTTGTCATGGATGGCCATCTGTAATGGCGATACTGTTGCAGGAATAGAGGGAACACATTCACTTTAGGCTGCCTCTGGTTCCCTAGATATTCACACATTTAGTACACACTAATCTGCTAACCAACCTGCTAATCTTACCATGTATGTGTGCTTATTATGTGTATGTTAAAAAGGTGTATGTGTTTGTAATTCAGTACAATGTTTGAATGTGCATGTAAGTGTATGATTGTAAGTCAGTTGAAACTGCAGCAATAATGTGCATGCAAAATCTGTGTGGCAGGATAGCACCCGGTGCAATAAGAACGTGATAATCTCGCCCTGAATTCAAAGCTGCCGCAACAGGCCGGTGATTACTACTTCTTGGAGTCTGCTCCAAAACCTGAACTTTAACATTATCTTTGAAACTCTTAACTGGAATTACGCAACACCAGAATTAATTTTAATTACTGTGGAGTAAGTAATTCAATTTCAAATGATACATAAATTGCTGACGGCAATCTGTGCCACCTGTCTGATATCATATTCAGAAGCAATCCTGAGCATCCTCAGAACTCAGAGTTAAGTGAAAATATGTATTATTTATTTTCCCATCCCATGGAATTAACCCATGGTATTATCTTATTGACCCATCATAGAGATTACATTAATTAGTGAGGTGCAGAGCATGTTTACATGACCATAGAGATATAGTTATTGTTACAATTAAATGGACCTGCACTCTGCACATGCTACAAATTTCTATTTTTTTAAAAATCTTTTTCGTAAAAACAATTAACAATGTGAATGTTGTTTAAAGCAACAGTACAATTAATTCCAAACTTAAGCTCCGTGCTTCTGAGCCATTTCGATGGCACACTGACGTTCGTTATTTACATAGAGCTGTGATTTTCCTGAATGCATGCATGCAGCCAAGCTATGCAAGAGGTCAATAATGGTGGAAGCAAGAAAAGGAGAGAACAAAAGTAAACATCTGGCTGACTTTTTAATGGCTGTAAAGAGCTCATAGAAAAGAAATAGGATGCACTGCATTAGTCTTCATGAAGGGTCACCATAGTATGAAAAAGTTCAGCATGTGGCTTTAATTCAGTCAAATACCCAATAGAGCTGATCACATTAATATTTTCCAGTTTCTTTTGTCAGACAAGTACTCATCTATTTATCAGTTTTCTTTAGCTGTTTATTCCAGTGCAGGGTCAAGGACGACTGGAGCTAAAAGTCGAGAAGCAGCGTATACGCTGGACAAGCTACCAGTGTCAGACAAAAGACATAGCTTCAGTACACTTTGGATATAATCATAATTTCTCTTTCACACTGTTATTCCTTCATTAATTAGTAGAAGAATGTTTCTTAACATTTTAAAAAATGTGCCCAAATAAAGGATTAGTGAGAAACTGATGTGCAGTATAAGAAATGCCTGGAGAAAATACATTTACATGGAATGAAAAATGCCTCCAGCAGCAGTCTGTTTTCTTCTTTGAAACTTATTTTGTTTTCTTTATTATTTATTTATTTTTTTGTATACATATAGGTTTATTTTTATTTATTTTTTTTTCTCTAAATATTTTTTTTCACACAGACTCATGTGAAGACACATTAACATGATCTCACGGTGATGTAACAGCATGAATAACGTTAATGAGCATTTGGATTTCTACTCAGTGTAGTTTGGTGTGCGTGTGTGTGATGAATTATGTAGACTGACTGTAAAACATTCCTGTTTCTCTCTTTTGATTCACCATGTAAACCCTGTAAGCCTATCTTCACTTACAATCGTATCATCGACTCAACACCAACAGGCTTGAAATGGAGCCTGTTTCCTCAACTCTTTGCTCTTGTTTTTAGATGACTTTCATGGCTCTGCTTGTGATGGGTGTGAAATGATTTGAACTAAAGTGATTTTTGCTCATTCAGTCGTTCCTGAAACAGGGAGAAAAAAAAATAAATGACATCGGGCTGGTTTTAAAGACAGGGCTTAAGGCTAGTCCTGAACTAAAATGCCTTTTATAGGAGACTTTGCTTAATAACTTATTCTGGATAAAATTAAACCAACTGCAAAAAAGATGGTTAGAGCTTACCTGAGACTAAGTTGATTCATAGATTAACCCCTCAAAAGGAAGGTTTAACATCTGCTTAGAAATGTTTGCAGGAGAGTATGGAGTGCCTGGGCTATTTGAACGAAGACCAATACACTGCCAAGGCCTGCAGCAACACTGCTGGTGGACAGGACTAATCCACTAACTTATTTTGATGACACCACTTTCGTATGAACAAATAAAATGCTGTGGAACTAATCTCTGCTTGAACTGAGGCTTTTTTCTTTGTCTGTAAGAGCAAAACCTTGAAATGTGTCCCTCCATTCATTTCATTTCATACTCTTCTTGAAGATATTGTAATTTCTTTATGTACATCTGAAAAATAAACTAAATAATGTCAAAATGGAAGTCAATATTTTACCTTTTGGAATAATTAACCTACTATTTGTTCCAACATCTTCTGACTCCATTTCAGGTTTTTATCACCACCAACAGATCAACATGTGCTCTCGCATAGCCAGCCTCATTTAAATTTACTTAGCAAAATTCAGGACTTTATAGTCTCAGACGAACTAAATCACCCTTAAACTTAGTTTTGGAAAGTGATTTTAATGTGCTGGTTTAAGTAAAACAGATTAAGGCCAAGACTTGGTTTACTTTAAGCCATATGTTTTACTTGCCTGGCTTGAAATAGGAAAAATTGTGTGTATTTGGAAATGATCATTTGGTAAAATACCACGAATGATATGGAAGCTTTGTCTCTTGTGTTCTGTCCCTCAGAGCATCACTTATGTCTTAACTACACAAGACTTAAACAGCCATTTGGTAGCTTGGTAACTTTTCTGGATCTGTACAGCCAGAAGAGACATTCTTCAGTGTTCACAAGCAGAATAAAATTTATGTGCTGAACTAAAATGAGACTCAGCTTTACAGCCATGCATATTTCTGCGAGGCTGCACCAGGCACAGTGTCTCCTCAAACTAATTGCTAATGTCAGCAGGATAACATTTATTTGCTTGCCAAATTAGCACTAAACAGAGTGTACACCTGAGGCTAGAGTCATGGAAGTGTAATTAGTTTTTCATGTATTCACTTATAACTCAAATAACCTGATTTAACCTGATAATACTATTAGATAAAAGGTTAATGGTTCAACTGAGCTGTTACAGTTCACCCATGAAGATGTCTAAAGAGTCTACGGATCACATTCGGTGGTTGCTTCAGTCAATGTAAAAAAATAATTCAACTCCATTTTTATTTTGAAAGATCACATAACCACCAAAGTCAGAAGGGTTCATCCTGTTTGTGCAAGGTTTTTAATCGAAGTGCATGTAATGGATGGTTAATTTAAGCTCAAAGCATTAGGCTCAGAACTGCTACTCTGGCTGGAAATATCAGTTTTATTAAATACAAGCAAAAATATTTCCTTCATTAGGAAGCACAAAGAAACTTAATTACAAATGATTAAATAAACAGAATTTTGAAAGCATACTGAACATATTGCCTCCAAGATGCTCTCACTAAGCTCTGAGGTGTGCCATGTGTCTTTAAAGGTCAGGTTGATCAGATGGAGATGATTTAAAGTGGGTAGCAGCGGATATAAAACAGCCATTCAATACAGCAAAATGAATTTTCAATGAATACTTTCAAATGGAAACATGCTAAAAAAAAGCAAACATGTGTGTAAATTGATAAATGAATGTTTTATTAGAGCGGAAACAAAAAAGTTTTGTATTAAACAAAAGGCGTATCTATCTGTGAGCCAGCGAGGGAGACTGAATATCTCAGCCAGAATGGCTGAAATAATAAAAGAGAAAATGAAGTGAATGAGAGCAGCTCAGCAGATTCTGCATCATGAACAGAGTAGCTTCCATGTCTGCTCGAAACCTGATTAAACACTTGTTACCACATTTCAGTTAAAATGGACGCGAAACTACCTAAATACAAAATTCTATTTAACTTTTGAAGGAAACAAAGAAATGCTTGTCCTGTCACTAATTCACATACCAACTGTAACTGAATAAATGCTACACAGACTCCACCCAGAGGCTTCACCAACAGCCTAAAAAGCACTGCTGCCTTGGAACCACAGAGGTGGAAAAAATATTTGAATTGTGAGGAGATATTTCTAATAGTTGCTGTACTTCAAATCATAGTATAAATAAAAAATAGTCCAGACCCTAGAAATATGGATTTCTGTATCTAAAATGTATGGAAACTGTTTTTAAAACTACTGATAATAGTCATCTCAGTTCCCAGTGAGGGTTGTTTAAAAAAGTGATGCAACACAGCAGTAAACATGTTTCTCTTTGAACTATTTTGCTTTTTCTGTTATTTATGGCAACCCTAAAGTCACAACTAAGAGGGAAGAAACATGCAGTATGAACAGGGCAAATTGCCAGGAAACTAAGTTAGCGTTAATTAAGTCAGCTAAGCAACTATTTCTACAAAAAAAAAAAAAAAAAAGCTGAAAGCAGCATTTGTGGTCATCACATGAAGTCAATTACAGGAGGAGAGTCAATAAAATGACATAGCTACAAAGGGAAGATGGATTTTCAAACTTTAAAGTTTCATCATTTTTAGAAATTAATTTTTTAATGAACAAGAGTGGATATTCACATTTTAGTGACTATTTACTCAGAGTGGCTATTGTTGCTTACATCAGAAAGTATTTCTATTTTTTTATTCTTATTTTTTTTTTTATTTTACTGAAGCTCTGTTTGTTTTATTAGGTCATCACTTTAGGGATTCAACTGGAACAATGCTGATTTGCTCCTGTTCAACTGCTCCACGCTATGGTGAGGAAATTTAATGTTCCATATGTGCTGGCACTCTTCTGATTTATGTGTGTGTGTTTGCGTGTCACTGTGTGTGCAGCACTTGGTCACTTAGGTGATGTAAAGGTCTGTCCTGAAGGTCCGAAGGAGATGCAGGTGGCAAGCTCCACCATCTGCTTTGCCACCATATTAGAACTGTATGTCACCACCTGCTTGGTTTAGTTTAAAAAATACACACACACACACACACACAAATTGTCACACACACACAGATTTACACAAAGGCCTGGAGGGCAGAGATGAAAAATCCTTCTCATCATCCTTACACTGAGACCTGGAGGTCCAGACCAGGAGACCGTGACCATACATCTGACCACATGACCCTAGGATACCCATGCACGCCCATGTGCATGCACATACACATTGCTCTTTATCCTGGTTTTTGTTCTTTTCACGTTCCATATCTAAACCCTTGCTTTGGCTTCTGTGTCTAAATGTGCATATATGAATATTGCTGCTTTGAAGAATAGGAAAAAAAACATTTTCTTTTATCTCTAACCACCTTATCCTTGGCCTGCTTGCCACATTCATAATAAACAGCATCAAATCCTCATATGTGGGTGCATAGCTGTGGGTGTATGGTTGTGTGCCACCACAATGTCACCGTATTAACCATATCAGAAGTACAATGAGTAAATAGGTCAACTAGAAACCCCTTAGTGCCAATTTAGAGACTGATGAAAGGGCGTAGGAAGGCATATATCATTATAAACCTTATTAAACAAGCCTGTGTCTGTCCCTGAGGCTGGAGCAGAAATGCTGTAAAAATGTTATCGATGTGGTCGTAATATGGGCTACGATGCTCATTATGCCTGTGATGATAAGTAGCCAAGATGCTGACACGTTTAGGTGTATTTTATGCTCAGTTCTATTATAATACTGTGTAGTTTGCATTTAACGGTCCCCAGCGACCTCCTACATTTAAGACATTGTTGGAACGGTGATAAACCTGTTTATGAAGGAAAAGTCCTGTTTTGTTTGTATGCCATGCTGAATTGTTTGTCAGGGATAATGGTAGAAAAATATGCATTCATATTTATGCATACCTTAACAAAATTCAAACCCCCTCACGTGGCTGTGTTAGCTGTCTAATATTTATTTCACTAACATGTACTTTCTCTTTCTTTCCCATTAATGCTAATGACTTACAACCCCATAAGAAGAGGTTTGGATGCGCAATCAATGCACTGAAATGAATATTAGAGACAGAAATTGAGAATTTTTGAAGAATTATGACATGTTTATTTGTTTTTATGTAAATAAAAAAGTGCTTTTATGAAAAATATTACTGAAATCTAATGTGTTACAGTGACATTTATTAAAAACCTTTGTTATTGGTTTTTCTAATGGCTAAACTGAGTGAAGGTTTTATTTCTGTTAAAGATACAAAATGTCTGTTGTCCATTGTTGTTACATTCCTCTTATCAACACTATAGACTGACATGATGAATTTATTATAATTTTAAACACGCACTGATGTGTTTTTACTTTAAAGGGGCAAAAAGTGATTCACACGAACAGACATGAACTCCGACCGGTACTTGTGGCTGGAGATCAACGCAATGAGACAGTGTGACATCATCTGATATCCCAGATGAAATTACACCTTTAGTTCACTTCACATAGTGATTTTTTTTATCCCTTCAATCTATAAATGATGAATTTGAGCTTACTGCCCCTTTAAACATTGCTAAGATTTGCAATATGTTGTTTATTTTTTAAACGGGTAAAAATCTATAAAACGTTAATTAGTAGAAATGGAGTTAATGAATTGTGGCAGTTCCAAAAAAATCTGCTGTCTTATCTGTTATATCAATACCTAAGAGCTGAAACATTGTCTACAATTCTACAATGCCAAAGCAAACTAAAATAAATTCAAGCAATATAAGTTAAAAACCAGCACATGCAGCAAAAAGTCTTGTTTTCTTTGTCATTTGCAATTGCAGCTTAATCAGCAAGATGGGATATAGTCACATGAATTAGTTTTTTGTTTTTGTTGTGAGCATATTGAGGCTAGGCTAGTTTAATCCCACAATCCCACAAAACAATTGAATATTTGCTTTCTTGAAGATGAGAATTGATTGGAACTGTTTACCGTTCAGCCAGATATAGTTACAGTGTGTAATATGCATTCGTGGGGGAATTTGAATGTGTGGCAGGGATGCAAATTGAACTGAAAGGAGACAAACACTGAAAAGTATTGTCACTTCATAAAAATCTAAAGGATAATCTTTTATATATTATTCCTGATCATTTAGTTTTACATGTTTTGTTATCACAATTATTGCATTTTAGGTTTTGTTTTAATCTCTTTTCTCCAATAATTCCTAGCAGTGTTCTCTTTTTTTTCCCTTCATTGTTATTTAACACATAACTAAAAACACAATCTGTTTTTTTCCACCGTTTTCTGCTTGTTTGCTGTTACCAAAAGAAGTTATTTTCACTCCAGGCCAAAGATATGAACCTCCTTTTTCTTTTTAATGAGAAGTTCGTGATATAGACAACAGAGCTATCCATTCCAGTAATAAATTATCAGATTAAGTTAATTAGTGATTCAACTGACTCTGTTTTGTAGAGTCGGGAGATTCAGCTATAAACATTCATGTCAGATGAATGAAAGCATGGTTTGTATCTCTCTTGGTTAGTTAAAAAAGATACATGTAGCCTGTTTGCTGATCATGTGAGCTTCGTCCTTTCGGAAATTAAATTTTAACTAATAATCACAGACTTGCCCCTGTGCTCAGTACCACTGAGGAGCTGCAGCAGACTCATACACTCTCTAACAAAGTTATCAGACTCTATACAGTGCCTGATTGTAAATGATGGTGAGGAACAGTTTATTAAGGTATGGGTTGGAAAAATTTAATGCCAACAGATTATTCATCGTAGTAGAAGTTGGCTGGTATTATATTTCTGTTATAACTGCTTTGCCAGATAAAAAGAAGTTAGAGATTTAAATGTAAAACACAACATTACTGTAATTTGCATGCTTTGACTTACTGTAATAACATACAGAGCAAGAGCTCTTTAAAAAATTGTATACAAACATTTTATTGGGAGAGGCAAAAAATAATCTCTTCTGACAATAATATTGAGGTTTATGGGGCAGAGTGATATTTTGAGTGACAGGATTTAAACTAGTGGGGACTGTGGAGCTATTTTAGAGATATGAAGCACAGCCGATGGCCATGGAAAAAATAAGGAATCTGGGCTGATAATTTCAGTTACGGTAAGCTCACTCTTCGATTCCCTGCAATAAGTGAGCTCAGATACTGTATGTATTTTCAATAGTTGTATTTCAGCCAGCACAGTGTGGGCTGTGCCGACTTGGGGGTTGTGTGTGCTGCTAAAATTGCACACTATGACACTGCATATTATCAGAAAGTAAAAAAAAAAATAAAAAAATAAAAATAACTTGTAAGTTGTGATGATGTGGGTGTTTATATACACTAATGAGAACTGCAGTTATTGGAGGTCCTTAAAGGGCTTTTACTCTTTTTGGAGATTTTGTGCTCTGCATTTGTTTGTAAAAATAGAACCAATTTATTTTCCTGTTTTGTGTCTGTACTAAGTACATGGAATGTTCAATAGATCCAGGGATTGATCATGTCATCATCAAAGCTTAACTAGTTTATATCTAAATCTGCTCTTTTGTTTTTTATATTTCCTATCGACCTATGAGTTAATTCAGTAACCCCATCAGTGGTGTCCTTCCATTGTTATCAAGCTTTAGTTCTCAATCAAATAAAATATCCTCAATTAACTTACTACCCTTCACTTCTGATATGAATAAGATGTCTAAAAATTATATTATATGCTCATGTATACTGATAATATTCCATTTTAGAATGCATTGTGAGGTGACAGCAAACTGTAGACGGTCCGACCACGATGTAAATTTTAAAATACAGAGTTTTTTTTAACAGAAAATTACCATCACGTTAACACTTTAGGTGCTGGAGATGTTACAGTTTTTAAGGCATAATGTAAATGATAAAACATATTGAATGTGAAACAGAGTTTATGCTGGCAGTATAATTACTCATCTAACTTTGTATTGTGCCATCACATTTTGGCAGCCATATTAAATTAAATTCCATAACTTTCACTATACCATAACTATACACTTACACACACACACACACACACACACACACATATATATATATATATATATATATATATATATCATGTCTGTCAAATGATTAAAATCTTACTTAGATTAATCACAGCTTACAAATGAATTAATCATGATTAATCACCATTCAAGGCTATGCCTGAAATTTGTCCATTTTTACTGTATTTTTTCAACAGAACAAGCCAATGCTTACAAATATTTAGTGTTAACTGACCTTCCCTTGGTTAAATGTTAGATGTCCAATGGTCAGTAAATCGAGTACTTCTATATGTGCAGTGCTTTTCAACCACTTGGTTGGTGCCATCTTGGACATGTCACTGTAAAGGAGATCTGCACCAGGGATATTGAACTGTTAGCTCTTAGCTTTTCATCCACATTATTTACCCAGAGTTTACCTGTGTTAGTCTGGTTTTGGTTTATATCAAACCTGGTACCACTGCAGACACAGTCTATGACATCATCAACTTAGCTGGTAGGCTACAAACACAGCATCCTAACACATTCATCGCGATCATTGGAGACTTCAACAATGTTAACATTATCAACATTCCAAGAATTTGTCAGCTGGTCCACCAGAGAAAATAAGAAGTTGAACTTGTTTTATGCAAATGTTAAAAATGCATTCAGCCCCTCTGCCCTGCCTCCTAAGAAGATCAGGCCATAATCTGGTTCTTCTCCCCTCGACCTATAAGCCCATCATGCAGCAGCAACCCGTCATCACACAGACTATTAAAACTTAGTCAAATGAAGCTGAAGATGATCTGAAAGGATGCTTTAATGCCACAGACTGGACTGTCCTCTGTGTGTCTGAAAGGTTGTATGTCTGAGATGGTTGTCAGAAGTATAGGAGAACCACAAGGGACTGTACTCTCACCATTTCTCTTCAGACTGTACACCTCAGACCTCCAATACAACTCTGAGTCCTGTCATCTGCAGAAATACTTTGATTACTCTGCAGTTTATCAATTTGTGAGATGGCATGTAAACAATCAACTCATCTTGAACAGAAACAAAACAAAATAGATGATTGTTGACTTCAGGAGAAACATGAGTAAACTAAACACTGTTTACATCCTGGGAGAAGAGGTGGTGGAGAAATATAAATAACTTGAAGTTCAACTAGACAAAAAATAGACTAGAAATGCAACACAGAGATCATTTCTTCCAAGAGTCATCACTCTCAGGAACAAAGCACTAAATTATTCTAATTAATTATTTTCACCACCAAGGTGGAGGTTGTGTTTTTTTTCTATGTTGGTTTATCTATCTGTCTGCCTGTTAGCAAAAATAACACAAAATGTTTTGGATGGATTTTGATTATATTTTCAGATAATATCAGTAATGTAATAATGAACAAGTGATTAGATTTGGACACAATCTGGATTACCGTCTGAATCCAGAAATCTTTTAAAGGATTCTTTTAAAGGATTCTTTACTCTTAGGAAACAGGGATGATTTTGTCATTAGAGCTTCAAACTCAACAAATATGCCCAGAATCATCCAGATTGCCACCATTAGACAAAATGCAAATTTCTTTAATAACTCCAAGACTGTTATGGCCATTTTCTTAATCTTGGTGTCTACGGCTATGTTCACACTGCAGGCTGAAGTGACCCAAATCCGATTTTTTTGCCCCTATGCGACCTGTATCTGATCTTTTCATGACAGTCTGAATGACACAGATCTGATTTTTTTCAAATGCGACCCAGGCCACTTGAATATGTGGTCCTAAATCCGATACATATCTGATTTTTTGCCATGCGACTTCAGTCTGAACGGCCAGGTTGCATTAATCCGACCTAAAAGTCATTCCCATCATTGTTCATAAACTCCTTATCTGTAAAGGCACTCACATCACTCTACCACCACTCCTGGCTGCGACTCCTTACTCACACGTTTCTTTGTACAGATGTTGCTGCTGCTGCTCGACAAAATACCATGGCCAAAAATCTAGTTCTCCTCTTCTGCAATCTCCTCCTTAAAATGATGCCATCGGAAATGTGCTGGCTATGGTTGGATAATAAATTAAAAATTGCTACATAAGCTCCGCTGTTACCGTCCATGTTTATTTCTGCAAACACGAAGATGTCACACGCACGCTCACTGTCACGTCGTCATGTCTTCTACACATGCGGGACACTTTTGGTGCGCATGAGGTTCATACAGGAACATCCACACAGATTTCACAAAAAATCCCGAACTGAGCATTATGCCCTGCAGTGTGAACCTAGCCTGAGGGTATGTTTGCAGGATCAAGTAATTTAAATAAGATGTGGCATTTTTCCTGATGATGGAAATATATTGTGATATTAGCTTGAAGTATAAAACTGTTGGCATGGGGTTGGTAACTGAGAAGGCCTATGGGTCTTTTAGGTTTTTTCTCAGGTGAATGACCCATCCATCCATCCATTTTCTGCTGCCTATCCGGAGTCAGTTCACCCCAGACCCCAAACCCAGACTTCCCTCTCCCAGGACACATTCACCAGCTCGTCCGGGGAAACCCGAGACATTCCCAGGCCAGCCGAAAGATGTAGTTATCCAGCATGTCCTGGGTCTTCCCTGGGGCCTCCTCCCAGTGGGACATGCCCGTAACATCTGACCAGAGAGGCGTCCAGGAGGCATCCCGACCAGATGCCTGAGCCACCTCATCTGGCTCCTCTCGAGGCAGAGGGGCAGCGACTCTACTCTGAGCCCCTCCCGGATCACCAAGCTTCTCACCCTATCTCTAAAGGACCCTGCGCAGAAAACTCATTTTGGCTGCTTGCATTTGCAATCTTGTTCTTTCAATCACTACCCACAGCTCGTGACCATACGTGAGGATAGTAGCACAGATTTTGTGACAAGTTAATTGAGAGCTTTGTCTTTTGGCTCAGCTCCATTTTTACCAGATCAGCAGGGTCGTTCCTTACGCTCCTCCAGGTCTAACTGTCAACCAAGGGACAGTGACCCCTTCAGTGAGTGACCCCTTCTAGATATTATTGTTTTTATTTACTCATTTTATTTTAAACAAACTACAACATTGTAATTTCCCACTGGGATAAATAAAGTTTTTATTTTATTTTAATTTCATTTCATTTCCCTTCAGTTTTCATTCTTTTTACTGAAGACTCAATATTGCATACCTTTCTGTCAGTTGACCACTGAAAGTGATTTTCACCATCATGTCTTTCAAAATAATTTACTATATAAAACATTTGTTTATACTCTTAAATCATTGTCCAATGACATCCTGCAAATTGCTGCCTTCATGACTCAGTGGAGGAAATAAAACAGAGTATTTTCAGGACAAAATTCCTTCTCAATTCCTTCTCAAGTCTTTCCTTTTTAACAAGCCATAGTATCCTCATTATTTGACATGAGGTGGTGTTGAGCAGTGATTATGGACATTGCCTTCAAGGATTCATGCCTGTTACCCACAGGAAGCACCAACTAGATCAACATTTGATAACAGTTTTGTCTGTTTTGCTTCTCTCTCATTCCACCACGTCTCAAAGCTGCTCTACTGGATTGAGATCTGGTGACTGCGGAGGCCATTAGAGTACATTGTAATTGTCATTATTGTCATGTTTCAGAAAGAGTTGAAATGATTTGAGCTTTGTGACATGGTGCATTATCTTGCTGGAAGTAACCATCAGAAGATGCTACACTGTGGTCATAAAAAAGATAGACATGGGCAGCAACAACAGGCTGTGGTGGTTAAACCATGCCACGTTGGTACCAAACGGCCCAAAGTGTGTTAAGAAAATATCCCCCAAAATTTTGCAGCTGAAATCAAGACTCATCAAACCAGACGTTATTCCAATCTTCTTTTGTGAAACTGTGTGAATTATAGCCTTTGTTTCCTGTTCTTAGATGAAAGGAGAGAGACCCAGTGTGGTGTTCTGCTTCAACGTTGAATGTATTGCACATACAGAAATGGTATTCTACTTACCACGTTTGTGCTATGTCATTATTAGAGTTCCTGTTGCCTTTCTATCATCTTCATCCAGTCTGCCCATTCTTCTTTGACATGAAAAAAGGATTTTGGTCCAGACAACTGCTTTTTAAAGAATGTTTTTCAGACCATTCACTATAAACCCAGATGGTTATGTGTGAAAATCTCAGTAGATCAGCAGGTTCTGAAATACCCAGACCTGCCTCTCTGGCACCAACAACCAGAATACATAGAAACAAAAAAAAAACTCAAATCTTATTTATTCCCCATTGTGATGCTCAGGTTGAACTTCAGTGAGTCTTCTTGACCATGTTTACATGCCTAAATGCATAAAGTTGCTGCAACATGATTGGCTAATTAGATAAATGTTAACACTCAATTGGAACAAGTGAACCTCATAAAGTCATCAGAGGGTGTTGATTTTTCCATCAGGTGCACATTTACATATTCAGATATTGTTTGATCATGATCACAGGGTTTTTAGGAGGCTACATTAATCCATTCCCACCCACACTTACAATTCTCAATGTCCACAGTGGTTTTTCAGCCTACATTCAGTAAAAACTGTATCTGGGGTAAAGCGGGGTTGAGTGTCTTGCCAAACGACCCTTTGCCGCGTGAATGTCACAGGATGCAAAATATTGCCTTGAGTTTTTCGTGTGTTCAGGTAACCCCACCTCATGTGTTCAGGTAACCCCACTCCATGTGTTCAGGTAACCCCACTCCATGAGCATGGGTGTGGGGTTTCCCAAAGTCAACTGAGTGCATCTGATCTTTTATTTCTTTCCTGTATGTTAAGGGTATTCGGCCTGTTCGATGGCAGAGCAGCAGCGGCATGATGGAACTGATGGGCTGGCACATTGTCACTGGAAGGAACATGACCAAATTTGGAGGCCATGTTGGCTTGAATTTGCCGTTAACAGGATGCGCCGGCCATTCATTTCCTTATTTTTCTCTGACAGTGATGGCGGTGCCGTGGAAGTCTTGGCAAGGAAATATGGTTCAGACTGCAGTGTGGAGGGCGTGGAAGGCTTGGCACTGGAACTAAGGACTGGACTGCAGTGGGAAGAGTCCTGCAGGAGTGCCTCCCGGTCGATAATCGGTGGGCTAAGGAAAGCCCGGAGCTCGGACTGGACTGGACTACCTGGTATAAAGGGGGCCAATTAAGAAAGGAATGCCGGGTCTGGGGCCGGCAGCAGAGTGTTGACTTTTATTTTCTTAAGTTTTCTTTTTTATGTTTTTAGGTTTTTATTACTTTCATTTTTTTTAACCATGATCTTTCATTTATAATAAAAGCTGTGTTTCTAACCCTGTCCGCCTGTCCTTCTTGCGCTGTTGGTGTGCCCGGGAATCAGAATCTTAGCTTACCTTGTTACATGAACTTTGGGAAGCCAGAAACCTTCCAATTGCCAGACAGATGCGTTGGCTACTGAGCCACAGCCACCCAAGATTAGAAGTTTTATTTAAAGTGAAACTGGATAATCTTTGTTTGTGGAAGCACATCAGGGCATAAGCAACGGAATACTGAATACCTCAGTGAAGCAGTTGGTGATGCTCACCAGACTGGAAATGTTACAAACCATTCACAGTGATTATGTACAAATGGGGAAAATCCTCAAGAAGGTTTAACAAAGAAATATTTTAGATCACTTGTTGTCCACAACTTAAGGCCTCTCTCAGGCTAGTTATCTATAATGTCTGGACAAAGATTGTGCCTCATGGCTTGAAGTGTGCTAATTGCTGCCACATGCTAAAATAATAAAAAGGCACTTTTCAGACTACATGTGTGTTCCTCTTTTATTTATTGACATTACAAGATTACGGTAAGCTCACTAACCATGATTAGCCTTGAAGGTGACATTTTCTGCTTATATTTTAATGTTCACATATCTTGATTTATTGTATCCGTTAGCCTTTGTCTTTTTATTTCCTTGATTTATTGTTCAGGCTTGTGTCAGATGCTCATGTTTCCTGTCCTATTTATGCAAAAATACAGAATATTCATAAAGACTGACAAACTTAGAAGCACCGCAGCATGAATACATCTGCTGATAAAAGTGAAACTGGGTGTAATTATGACTGTCATTACTTTGTGACTCTTACTGGTTTCCATTAAAGACTTATGATTAGAAACAACGCCTTACTCTGTATTTAATAGAATGCTTACAATTATATTTAAATTGTGTATTTTTAAGAACCGTTGTTTGCAAAATTTGCTTAAGTATTTAGGTGTAAAATCTTTGCCTATTTGTTTGTGCTGCTTAATCTTTTTAGACTCATTTGCATAGTTATTACACACTCCTGCACTGTAGGAAATCATTACAAGAGTTAAACATCCTGTAAATCTGAGACAAAGTTAAATCTCATGTTTCCTCTTAACCTCAAGTTTACAAGCACTTGTGGCATATTTAATATGAATTTACAACCTATTTAATGCATGGCCAGTACAAATCAAAGACAGTTTATATTCCATGAAACACTGTGTTAGTTCTTCTTACTTAAAAGCTGCCATCGCCTATGAATCACATAGGATGTTGATGTCAAGCAACATCTCAAACTTGAATAGCAATTTAACTTTTCCCTTTTTTTTCTTCCTAAAATGTGTTCTCTTAACCACCGTCAACAACCTTACACACAATGACAATAAAATGACACACACACAAACAAGATGAGTTGCTTCCTGCCACAGCAGTGGCCTCGTACCCGCTCGGTCAGAACTGATGTCAGAGCTGGGCCCTCTCACCTACCCCTGCCTTAATTGAAGAAAGCCGTTGAACAAGTGGACCAGAAAATTAGTTCTTCTTACCAGCCAGGCACGCAGTCACATGAATGTACAGCTGGAGAAATGCATAAACACAAATGCATCTTACACAACACTCACACACAGAGACAGAGGATTTCCTTTCCACTGGTGCAGTGACTGCTCATTCAACTTTGCCCTAGTGGAACATAGTGATTGACTTTCCTGCTGAGGTTCACTTGAAACAGTCTCTACCAGTTTTATATATTTATTTCTTTTAATAACCGGATGAAAATAAATAAATTAATTAATTGATTAACTGCACCATAACTTGTCTGGCATTTGATAGCCCTAGTTTCAACTATATGAAACACTCATAGTGCTCATAGTACTGACTGATGCACAGTTTTGTTTTGTGCATGCAACAAATAGAAAAGACTGAGAATCACACAGCTTTTGAATAACTCAACTCAAGGTCAACATTAATATGGTGAAAATGTTAACTTCATTACAGATTGAAATGATAAAGTCATGCACGCAATGACATTAAAATAATAAGCTGCACTTGATTTAATCCAGATAATATCTGTTTGTCACAGTGATTCTGAATAAACTATGGATACGCCATAACTGAAGTTTGAACTCCAGTCTCCTGATGTAGGGATGGCACTAGTATTACTACACTACCCTACAGAGAATGTGAGCTGAACTCACCACGTACAGAACTGTGGGACTGATCTGCCATTTTGGGGGAACCCATGTTCTGTTTTACACCAGTTCAGCAGTAGCTATAATCTTTTTCATCTTTGTTTTATTCAGAATTTCTGATCAGTATCTAATCTTTTTACTTTTCAGTAATTTGTGTACTCTCTCGTGATCAGTGCACAAAGGCAAGGCAAAGCAAGTTTATTTGTATAGCACAATTCAACAACAGGGTGTTTCAAAGTGTTTTACAGAAAATAAGAAGCATAATTTAACATTAAAAAACAAAAAAGAATGGAAAAAGAAATTACATTGGATAAAAAAATAAAACTATTAAAACATGATCAAGTTTAAAAATTCAATTTTAAAAGAAACAGATGCAGATTTGGACTTTTTAAAATAAAAATGATTCAAATGCATCAGAGAACTGGTGGGTCTTTAAAATGGATTTAAATAAACTGAGTGTTTCAGCTGAGCTGAGGCTTTCTGAGAGTTTGTTCCAAACATGTGGAGCATAAAAGCTCAATACAGCTGAATTCTCCATGTCTGGTTCTGACTCTGGGAACTGATAAGAAACCAAACCCAAATGACGTGAGCGGGCTGGTAGGTTCATACTGGGTCAAAAGGTCACCTATGTATTTTGGTCCTAAACCATCCAGAGCTTTATAAACCAGTAACAGCACTTTAAAGTCTATGCTCTGACGAACAGGCAGTCTTTGTAAAGACCTCAGCGCTGGACTGATGTGATCCACTTTCTTGGTCTTAGTGAGACTCGAGCAGCAGAGTTCTGAATAAGCTGCAGGTGTCTAATTGTAAAAACACTGTTACAATAATCAAGCTGAACGATGAAAGCATGGACTAGTTTTTCCAGGTCTTGCTGAGACATCAGATCTTTTACCCTTGGTATCTCCTTAAGGGAATAGTAGGCTGACTTTGTGATTCCCTTAATGTTGTTTTCAAAGTTTAAGTCTGAGTACATTGATACACCCACATTTATGGCCTGGTTGGTGGTTTTTAGGTGTATAGACAGAAGCTCTGTGGTGACCTTTAATCGTTTCTTTTTGGCTCTAAAGACTATCACCTCAGTCTTGTTTTCGTTTGACTGGATTTGCCTGAACGTTCTTTAGTTAATCTCCTCAATGCCAAGAGTCTGTACAGGGCCTAACTAATTTTGCTGTTCTTTATGACGTGTATCAGTGGAAGCAAGTAGATGTTAAACAAAAGAGACCTCAAGGTAGATCTTGAGGGACTCCACATGCAGTTCTTGCCTGCTCTGATGTAGTTACCTACTGACAAAAAAGTACTTTCTGTTCTCTAAATACAACCTGAGTGTTGTATGTTTAGTTGTTACATGCAGCTAGTGTTGAAGGCTTCAATGCTAGATAATGTTAGCTAACCCTCCACACACCTCTAAGTTCTGCTTTGTTACAAAACTGTACTTAATGAGGTAGTGAAACCCTAAAATGTGTGTTTTTTTTTTATTTTTGAGCTGTGATGAAAATTACTTATACTGTTGTTAAAATTTGTATTTTAATTTCTTCAAAAACAGGGTTTTGTGAGTCAAAAATGACTCAAAATGCCCCCTACAGGGTACAAACAGGTTTTGTTTTTTGTGACATAGAGGTAAATTTGGTGCTCCTCTATGTCACAAGAAATTTTTAAAAAACTCACAGCCCCTCCCTTCAGATGCAATAAAAGGTAGGTCTTCGCTTTGCAGGCATAGAAACCACGCCCACCAACACAGATGTGCAGACGTGAACTTGTTATCTGATTTAGATTCATTTTTAGACTTACAGAGCTTTTGAGAAAATATTGCTGTAATGGGACAAATTTGTACTTTTGAGGGATAAAAACAAAAACAAAAAACAAACAAAAAATAAATAAATAAAACCTGGACTTTATTCTTTACCTGCTGATCTTCATCTGGCAGACAGACCATAACCTGCTGCAAGTCGCCACAGCTTACCAGAGCCTGCCAGAGCTCCTGACATAGGCCAGCGCTAACGGCTCAGACTGATATAGTTCAGGACCACTTCATTCCTTCACCACTGCTTTGCGTAGCTCAGGGGATTCTGTAGGGAAAAAAGTCTTCCACCTCAAAGATGTGCAGGTGATTCGTGAATCTGTATCACTTTACATCTTGCTTGTGTTCTGCTGAGCTGATGTCTATCATTCAATAATTTCTGCCTATTTAAAACCTGCCCACTCTCCACCCCTTGATCACTCCCACACCTTGCACCACAACCCTCGCAGTTTCTAGCTTTTTCTAAATTTGGCAGTGGGTGGGGTTATGCAGAAAATAGAGGATGTAGTAACACTTTAATGAATTGGATTGTGTTTGTGCAATATTTCGGCATTTTAGCGGGGTTTAGCCACAATTTTATGTGTTTTCATTTTAAATACTTCTTCACAATTTTAGCTTTTTTAAAATATTTCTTCAGACAGGCTAGCCGCTAGCTGAGTCTTCTTCTGCTTATTGGAGTTTGCTGAATAAATAACTGACATATTATCGCCACCAAGTGGTGTGAAGCTGCATTTCAACTTCGCTTCTCATAATAACAGTAAAATATGTCTCGTATTGATAAGATAGTTACTACATACCAACAGTTTATGCACAGCAAAATACTGTAACTGCAATCTTCAGTTCTCCTAAGAGATGGGTGATATCTGTCCTGTACTTAAGTTATTTTTTTTCTAAATATTTTGAAGAATTTTTATACATCTAAATTTCTTTTCTTAGTATGATAATGATACAGTAAATTCTTTAAATTTATTTTTTTATTAATTTTTTGGGTCTTGTTTTCTTCTCCATTTACATATAGGGGATTTTCTCATATTGCTCTGATGACAATCAATAACTATATTTACATGTAGTTACAAGTATTTTTTTTTCTATCCGATTTAAATAAATCTGATCAGTAATTCCAGCTGACATGTTTACATGAGCACTGGATAAAGTGATCTGATCTGCTGTATGTTTACATGATAGAAAGATTTAACACGATTGTAACACTTTAAACACTCACAATGTGTACTGATTTGGAAAAAGAAAAAGATAAAAAAAAAACATTCCATCAAATGTTATCAAATATGTTTGGAAAACTTGTTTGGAGTCTTTTGAAGATCTAGATGCTCAATAATCTGTAACTCTTTCAGAGTTTCCAACTCACCGTGTCATCTAAGCCCCACATGGTTCAAGTATGTACGGAAAATAACATTAATCACATAATCTATCGAAATGAATCTAGACACAAGGCCGATCAGGTAAACTGAGGTGTTAACATGTCACATCTTATGCTGACTGAACACTCAATTGCATCAAGTGCACCATGAAAACACAACTAATGCCACCCTGACTAGACCCATTGCCCTTTCTTTGCCAATCCATGTTAAATTTTCTTATTATTTATTACGCTTTATCATCACTCATTCACAGAATTACAAATACATGCCATGACTTGTAGCCATATTTGCTTCTTTTGAGAGCTTATTGTGGTAAGGATACTTCTCTCTAGCACATTTTTAGATATATTTTTAGCATACTACCTAAAAATGTAGATGTAAACAGTAGCCATGTGATATGCATCCTGCATTTTTCATAAACACTAAATTATTGCCACGGTCTAATTGGTGCTCTGCTGGCCAGGTCTCTGATTCTTTTCACCTGTGCTTGATTGCGCTCATGCTGCTCACCCGTTCCGCATGGCATTTAACTCACTCTGTCACGGTTGCCATGCTCATGCCTTATTTAGTCATGCTTGTTGTCACCTTCTCTGCTCATGACAATCAGCTCCTGATTAACTAGATCTGTTTCACCTGTTCCTTTATTTTTATAAGCAGGAGTGTCACCCTTGTGGTTTGACACATTGTCTGCAAACCTGCCTGTTGTCTAGAAACTTTCCAGCCTGCTCTTCTCTGCATCTGTCTTGGCCATGCATGGATGAGTTTCTCTTGGTCTTTCTAGGAGACTAAACAATACGGTTATGGACTTCAGTCAGTGATTTTAAGAACCTGAGTCTCCAGATGTTTACCAGTGCTGATTCTCTTCTCCTTGATACCATATGGAATAATCTCAGTTTTGTCCTCATTTAATTGTGGAAAATTCTCCCTCATCCAAGTGTTTATTTGCTCCAGACCCTGACACAGTAAGTCCATTGGTCTGCAGTTGTCTGGTGACAGACACAAAGTTGTGTATAATTTGCATAACTGTGATAATTAATGCTAAAGTTCTGTAATATTTGACCCAAAGTGAAAGGTTGAACAGAAGAGGTCCAAGGACTGACCCCTGGGAGACTCTACAAGTCATGGCCACACATTCACGGCTGCCAATCGTAACAAAATAACTAAGGCCTTATAAACAGGACTTGAACCAGTTAAGGACACTCCAGAAAGTCCAACCTAGTTTTCCAGCCTTTTCAATAGGATTCGGTGATCTATAGTATCAAACTTTCCAGTATCTATCTACATTTTTTTACTTTTTAACTAGACAGGGATGACGGGGTGATAAAGGTGCCTGTTTGAATTTGCCTGCTTTCCACTGTTCTAAGTCAAAATAATTAAGGCCATAAAATGGAAGTTGCTGTCAAAGGTGTGAAGTTTATCTTGTTGAAATTCTGACATGAAGCAGATGGAGCCATATTATTGCTAAACCTATGCAAATATATAGCAGTTGCTTTAGTAAAAGTAAAAACTAAAGTTATGAGCTGTAATTGTTGGTAACCTTGGATTTTAGAATGGTTGGTACTGAAAGGAGAGATCATGGTCCACTTTTGAGTGCATTCAAAACTCCTTACCCGCAATATTGTAGTGATTAAGGTCGTTTCTTCCTCTGTGGACTGTTCATTTATCCAGGGAATGGAGAAAATAATTAACCAAGGTAAAGGCAGTTCAGTCTGTATAAAAGGCTTAGAACCTCTTCCTGGCCCTCCCTTAATAAATCCTTTTTTTTTTCTTTCTTTTTTTTTTTAATGCAGTTTCCCTGAACTTTTAAACTTTTAACTAATTAGTCAGCAGTCTCTTATTCAGTCATCAACCAGCATTTGCAGCAACCACCCCAGTTGAATGCTTAAGTCTTTCTTCAGTGTGTTGAAATATCTGTGAAAAGCTTCTACATTGTTGAAAAGGAAAGATAAGTCAATGTTATTTCAGGTGTGTGTATGTCTGTTTGTGTGTACACTTCTACCCAAGTTATAAAGTTAAGGCAATATTATTCTCATGGGGGTGGTAACTCATAACAAGCTCCCATAACGCCCCAGACAACCTCAAAGTGCAATATTTAAAGTGCAAAACATTTTAAAAAGCTATTTATTTATTATTTGTTTCTTTAAGTCACTTGATTACTTTGTGTATGTATTTTTTCTGACTTGTTTGTCTAAAGAAATGTTCTAGATCTTGGGTGATAAAAGTGCAATATTCAGCCCAAATAAATAAGTAAAAAAACAAAATAAAAAAAGACATGCAAGCCAATATGTCTTTCATTTGTCAAGTTTATGAAAGCTGAGATTTCCTCTTTCCTCAAAGGCTGCAGGTATCTGACAATATACTGCAAAAGGTTTTCCAGCTGCGGCTGGGAGATAAAGAAAACAGAGCTGCTGTTACTGTACGCCGTTATTTAGTTTTGGGTGGTAGAAGATCTGCTTTAGCATGCCCTTGCCAAGTCTTTAGATTCTTTTAAATGACATTTAGTTCACATACCTTGAAGGCTAGCTGGGTGCTTTATTTCAATATGCCGCTTCAGGTTTGCTGTTGACGTTGACAAGATCACTTCTTGCAAGTTAATTTCCACACAAGTAGAAGAGCGCCAAGACCGCAGCCTGCTCCAGAGGCCTGCTGTTACAGGTGTGTGTGTGTGTTCGTAGGTATGCACTTGCACCTTGCCCTTTCCACCATATGATAATTAACAGATGAACATCACCTGTGTGAGAAGACACAAGGAGAGGAACTGGCTTGTTGTTCCGGCCCTTTATGTTTGGTGGCGGGTGCAGGTACGATAGGGAGGTCCGGGGAGAGCGACAGAGGTGTGGCTTAGGGCCCCGCCGCCAGACGATAGGCTGAGGACCAGCGAGCGGAACAAAGATGAGACAAGAAGAGGAGGCTGCGAAGGCACAGCAACACAGGTGTGACGGGTGGATGCTACAGAGCAGCCACTCTGCAGGCGACATACCAGCCCCACTGAGCCAAAGCACAGCAGACATCCGGCTATGGGATCGGAGGAAGCGTGGTGATGGGATGCACATGGAACAAAGCAGCGGCAAGGAGAGAACCACGCCAGAAAAGATACAAGAGAGGACGCTGTCTCTTCTTACAGCTAGTGACCTCTCTCTTACCTATGTTATCCGGCATCATTCAACGATTACTTTTATCAGCTGCCCTAGCCAAATTTTATGTGTGTTTTGCTTTTTTAGCTTCGACTTGGTGATAGCTTTTCCTTTTTTATTGTTTGTAATGGATTTTAAGCCGGGGCAGTAGGAACCATTGGTCAGGACGGATGAAGACTGGCAAAGGTAACGATAATGGTATCGACAACAGTGATACTCCTCTTCCTACTGGTCCGGAGAGAGGACTGCACCCCCTCTGGTAGGCCTTAATGTGCATAAATGTAAATGTAAAAGACTTAGCATAGCAGTTAATTTTCATCTGTTTGGGCCTTTTTAATAAGTTCTAAAATAAAATATAAGTTACGTACAATTAAACATTCAGTTCAAACCAGTCACAGTAATTATTGCAATACTCTCATATAATATACTGAAATGCTCTCATATATTATACTGAATCTACCATATTAACAACCAATTGTGACAGAGGTTGATATTTATAATGAGGTAGATTGAAAAATCTCAAGATCTTACATACAAGGTTAATAAAGAAGTTATTCTGTTCAGTGGCTAAAATAATTACACTGTTCACCAATGGATGAAGCAGCCATTGTATTTCAAAACGCTGGTAGTTGAGTTCCTCTGTTTTTATTGCAGCAAAAATCAATCATTCACGGTCAGACAGAACAGAATGACCTTAATATCACAACAAAAAAAGCTTTTATTGTACTGAAGATTGTACAGGATTGAAGGTTATGCATGCTATGCAGTAGGTCTACTGGAGGTTTTCAATGCTAACAAAAACCATCATAAATAGATGTGTTTTGCTGAACATGGTTTGCTGTTGACTTTGAAATAAACCCTTTGAAATGACTGGAATTATTCATTTTCAGCCTTTCAACCCTCCAAAATCACTTATCAAAGGTACCCTTTTTCTGCAAAATGCCCCCTGATGCCTTTTTTCCCTCCTTGTCCACTGAGCATTTTGTAGTAAAATGAGAGCTCATTAAACAAAGCCATGATGGGAGAAGGAGGAAGTAGAGTGAGCTGGTGACAGGGGTAAAATTATATTTTGTCAGATAATTCTACAGCCATCTGCTTCCATCATGTTATATTAATGACGAATATTGCTGAATATTCTTCTGTGGTTTCAGTTGGATCGAGCTATTTAAATGGACATGAATGCACAGTTTCCCTTCAGACATTATTTAAAATATGTAAAATTATTCTGCTATGATTATGATTTGTATATCATGGTTTTCACACATAAACCATCTTTATATGGGAAAAACATGTATGTTTTTTTTTTTTTTTCTCTCATTGCAATTTCTGGGTCTCATATGTACCAACAAGGAAATGCCTCCCTAGCACAATATGACTGATGGTTGTTTTCCTACGAGTCATTTTGGAGTCATTAGCTGGATTTACTTCTGATCAGCATGTTGGTGGGTACATTATTATGGGTCTGAAAGAAATACTTTTGTTCAGTCTGATATCGGTTACTATTCTCCAGCTGTCATAAAAGTTAACACTTTTTTTCAGATGAGGTTAATAAAGTGAGACTGGAAACCTGAGACATTCTCTTCTCACTCCAATATGGTCAAAATTGCAAAGGCCAAATGTAAAACTGGTGTGTTCACAAACCAGTGGGCCATGTCAAGTTGGTCTATATTTTGTTATACTGCGTCTATTAAGGTTGATTTGAAAAAAACTAGTATGTAACAAGAATGTATGGCATACACATAAGATAAGTTAACAGAAATCAGGATGGTTTAGTCTGACATTAGTTTCAAATTAACCACTGAGGAGAGTCAGCCATACATGTTCGACCCTCAAACACATGTAGACTCTAAAAGAGGAGTTCACTGTGCAAGTGTAAGAATTATGATGTAAGTGTCCTCAATGCAAGCCAGTTAGCTTGCATTAAATAGCAGTGGCTGACTCTCTGGTTTCCATTCTGTATCAGACACATTCAATGTTGAACATACAGAGTATGTCACTTCTTTATCATAACATACCAAACATACAAATAAACACTCAATAGCATTTCTAAATATGTCATACAATCTCCATTGATTATCATTCAAGGCCAGATTTGTGTATAGAAAGGTTTGTCAGCGCTACCAGTTTGTCTTGGGACTGAGTCCTCACTTTGATTACACAAGTAAGGTGGCACTCAACAGAACCACAATTCTCCCGCCAGTGCCTTTGATTTACTGAATCCATTTTAATATATATATATATATTTATAATATACAAAATCCATAATACAAGCTGCCATTTTTTTTAATTAATAATTTTTCAAACATTTCTGTTTGTCTTTGGCAGCCATCTGCTCCTGAGGGAAATTTATCAGCTTTTTATCTGCTAAATGCTCTTCCAGCTACTCTGATTTTATCTAGAGGCCTGCTGCTTGTTACTGAACAGATACTTTTCAGTTTTTCTCTTCCTTTTTTCTTAGGTGTGTGGGGGTAGGTAGGGGGTGGTGGGTTGTCTTTAAAATGGGCTGCAAAAAACAACTATATAAGGTCAGTTTAGGTAAAAATGAAAAAAGTCAGGTTTGCGCCATATGCATGCAATTGTTTATTTAAGCTGCTGCTTACATGGTTATATAAAATTTGTAGGCCAAGTTGAGCAAAGCTGAGCTGGAAGAACTAATGAAATTTAATAATCTGTACATTTCACATCTTAATACCTTTCTAGTGAAGGCATTGTCTTAAATTGTGGCGTGCATAAAATTCCCCACAGTAATAAGAGCAAATAAACAGTCTTTATCTTGCTCAAAGCAGCAGCATGTAGAGTAAAAATGACTCAGCATTTGTTTGTTTCATAAACTCCTGCAGGTTGGGAGTGGAACTGCATTTCTACTGCACAGACTGTTAAAATTGTTGTAAATCTGATGAGCAGCTGACTACCAGCTTCTTTTTTATTTATTTATTTTTTACCATGTAAGAATACAGGAGTATGCCCGCTGACAAGATTGACTAATTTAGGGGGACGTGGCTCAGCAAGGTAGAGTGGCTGTCTTGTTGCCTGAGGGTTGCTGGTTCGATCAAGTTAATGTCGAGGTGTCCTTGGGCAAGACACCAAACCCCTAATTGCTCCTGGTGGGTCGTGGTTAGCGCCTTGCATGGCAGCTTCCACCATCAGTGCATGAATGTGTGTGTGTGTGTGTGTGTGTGTGTGTGTGTGAATGGGTGAATGTGATGTATAATGTAAAGCGCTTTGGGTATCATTCCAGGTACAGTAAAGCACTATATAAATACAGACCATTTACCATTTAGAGGTAAAAAATAAGTTATCTAAAAGAACTACATTAGTTTTGTTGAGATAAAGCTTGCTGTGACAATCTTGCTAAATATTAAATTTCAAAACTTGCATTGGGTTATACATTTTTTTAACAATTTCATATGGGTTTTAGAGGTCCAACAACATTGTTTCCAAAATCTGTTACCCCAAATTCAGCCTTGGTCCTTAAATTCAGCCATTCCAAATGTGGCTCTGGTGAGCTCTAATTAGAGTCTGAACCTTTAAATGGCCATGAGTGGTGCCACGCCCCTCTCTGGGAGAAGATCCGGCTTTCGCTAGTGACCACTCTGTGATTCTAGAGGGCAGGCTCAGCTAACCGGGGTGGCGGGTCAATGGCAGTATCCACTACCTGGGGCAGTAGTTATTTCCCTCCGTGAGGTCACAAAGAGAAAGATCTCAGTCTGACTCATTTCAGCACACATTCGTTACAAAGTGGAGCAAGAAGTGAGAAAGGTGACAGAATTTTCTCATTTTTGGGTCTCATACACAGGCTATGAGGACACATGACTGTTAGAAAACCTATAGAAAGTGAATTTTGCATAAAAAGGGACCTTTAGCAAAACAGCAAACACTGAAGCAAGACAACTTATTACCTGCACCAACTTTTAGTCCTGCTATCTGAAATTGAAACGGCATTTTGCCATAATCTACTTTGTAAAAAAAAAAAAAAACTTTGCTTACAAAGTTAAATAACACAATGAGAAAAGACGATACATGCCAACTATTTCACTTAAGCATTACTAATTAGTCAACAGCAGGAACCTTTTAATTCCTTATGTTCCCATCAACTTATAATTGGTGTGAGATTAATTCTTGTTTATTCTTGTTGTTTTGCATTTTAATCATTTTCCTCTTCCATCCCACATCCTACTTTAATATTATCTTTTTTATTTTAACTTCTATCATGATGCTGTGAAGAAAACACTCAGCTGTTTCGTTTTGTTTTTGGCACTAACAAAACTGGTTAGTCTGATGTTTAGTGCCACAGCATCATTCTAGATAACAAAATTCTACCTGAATGACTGTGAATCTGTTATTTAAGTTTAAATCTGTTAAGCATCAAAAGTTATTTATTGTTTTACGTTGTGGACTTTTGAGGAACTGTGCACTCTTTTATCTGTCTTTTATAACTAGTTTTTGCAGAAAGAAAAACTGATTTTTCTATAACTCTTCTTGTTGTTGTTGTTGCTGTTGTTGTTGTTTTTAACAAAGGTGACAGATGTTTGAAAGCTCACTGTAATGCCCAGAACACCTAATGGGACATTTATTCTCTCCTCCAGTGTCACCCTGCTTCTGGAAGCCATAACAAGCTTCACAACAGTGCTGAACAGACTGAAAGCAGCAATGTTCAGACACATGCACGTTATGTCTCACACACATTCTTGCAGTCATTCTTCATCAAACTATTACACCTCCACGTCGCCATCTGATCCCCTGCTGAGATGCCTTCTGCTCAGCAGAAAGATTCTACATGTTTACAACTAATGGATCTCAACTGCCATGTATTCATGTCCCCTGGATAAAATGAACTCAGCATTTCTGTGTGTACCTGGGTGTGTGAGTTATGTGTACTTTTTCACTTATTCATTCCTCCCAGATGAGATATACTAAGAGTGTGTGCCAATTCTAGCGCAGCCATTCAGAAAACAGCCAAGGCAAAGCTCTGATGGCCTCCCATAGAGGGAAGCTATTATCAGCATGCTAAATGGTCTCAGTGAAGATGCTAACATTAGCTTGATCCCTCACTGTAGTCATCTCAACAAGAATCACCATTATTTACATATAGAGTGATGTAGTGACATGATATTGGAATAAATGATTATTCATTTATTCAATATCTATGGCAATATAAAGATGCACAGGAATATTAGAAGGACATTTATGCAGAATGTGGAGAATCCAAATACTTTATAAATGATATAAGGATGTGCATAAAGTTATATGGATAAAGTAATATTTACATCAAGCCTTTACAATAAACAGCCATACCACCTTTTCTTCTTTGGGTCTCTGCTTATTCCTTCCTCTTTATCTGTTCTCCCAAACTGATGCAGGTCAGCTATTGTTTATCTCCACTATTAAGTTCCCACAGGACAGCACTGTAAGAAGAGCCAAATGGAGGAGAGAAAAGAAAATAAATAAATAAATAACTGCCCACTCAGCAATCAATGTGTCTGAGAGGGAGTTGGTCTGTCTAACTATGATAAAGAAGGTAAAAAAGATATTTATCTAGTTCAAAGGAAGACAAAGATAGGTCAGTGTCAAACTGAATAAATAAATTATAAAGACATAGAAATGTCTTTTTAGAGTTAATCATTTTGATATGGCTGTTGAAATAACCACTAATGAATAAATACACTCCTGATTCTACTTTTAAAGATTGCTCCCACATCTGTTTTGCATTCATTACTCAGTAATTTTGTGTGAAACCCTCCTGATACCATGAAATGATGCTCGTCCACTTGTTGCAATTAGTCACAAGCTAGCCATGCCCAAAGGCTTTGCTATATATTATATTCAAAATGAGACCATAACTTACACAGTTAACACACTGAATTGTGTCTCAGGACAAGATTTTCATGTAATGACTTCACATTAAACCAGCTGCTTCTGCCACGGTATAGGATACAGTATATTAGCTGCTTACTATTTTAATAGTGTAGTTGTGTGTATCCTTATCAATGTCCAATAAAAGGAGCCCATACTCTAGTCTGCAGTGTGTGCACATCAGCTTGTTTACTGCAGAATTTCAAGTACTTAATAAATAAGTGACTGGATTTTATATGCTAAATTTACCTCAGTCAGTTGGGATGCAAATTAGACCAGATGAAAACAAACGTGCCTTTCTTCTCATCGGGGACATTAGCTCACAGTGATAAATTGAAGGTCACACCTGAAAAAGCACAACAGATTTAACAGATTCTTATTATGTCGGCTCTTACTTTGCATTAAAATTACCTTGTAGAGCTCTTAAATGACCACACTTGAAGCCTGGCAAGCTGCCGAGCTTTGGCAGGCAGAATGAGCTGTGTGTGTTTTTAGAGCACCCGAGTTTTTTAAATGCATCACTAAAAAAATAAAAAAGACAATAGTTCAAACATTTTGTGTAATTCAAGCTAGCAGTTTTACTTTGGTGTTGACTAATTAATACTGTCGTCTAAAACGATGGAAAGCTTAAAATTCGAAAGAAATGAGCAGCATCTTTATAAGACAATAGACAAAGACATCTTGTTGATTTAGCCAAATCTAGCATCTCTTCAAACTGATGTCTGCAAGGCTTTTGTTTGCAAATTATAGAGTTGTTGTTTTGGACGTTAGCCGTTGTAATGTGTTGATAGTTTTAGGTTTTACTGTAGAAATTAAAAAGAGACTATTCCACTGTGGAGCTTACATCATGTATGCAGTATTTCGGTCAGGGCAGGGGACTAAAAGTATGAAAGTAGAGAATATCTAGGGGTGTGAGGCTGGAAAGAAAATACCTTACAAGACTTCGATCTCTCTTCAGCTCTGCTTGAGGCTTGTGGCTCAAGGCAGCATCAGCCTTTGAGTAACAAGGATGTCCGGCTGAGCTGGCAGTGATTGAGCTCCATTTTTGGTAATATAACCACTGGGATTTCACGAGACTTTTTTATTTTTTCTTATTCTCCTGCACTGATTTCACACAAATGTCTGAATAACCAACCAGACATAGTGTGATTTAACAAAGAGAGGACAAAGACATCTGACAGTTACAGCAGAAAGAAGCAGCACTGGTACTTTCTTGAGATTATCAGAAAGTACCAGGGGGTCAGGTAACAACTGGAACAGAAGGTGAAGTCAAACCTGGTTTTGGTTTCAGAAACAGAGGTTTTACCAGATTGATCCGCTGTTGGTATTCACATTTAAATTAGCTGTCTAACAGGCGATATCACACCGCACAACACAAGAAAAGCGGTGAACTAACTACAATTGTGTCACTTAATGCTCTGTTATCTTTTTCTCTGCTTAGAAAACGTTAGTGTTCCTTATGGATTACAGCTATTTGAAAGCTTTAGTTTATTTCCAGGAGAGCAGAAGCAAAGAAGCTATTTAGGCCAGTCACACGTTTTCAGTGACATTTGAGTCATTTTCTGGCATTATATCTGTAATTCTATCCAACACCCACTCCTCCCCTGTGGTTCCAGTATTCAGGGCTATGCTTTGAAAAGAGAGTAAATGTTTAATTAGTAACCATAATGAATAGTTAACAGTTGTATGTGCCACTTTTTCTGGCCTTGTCTTGTTGTGTCTTGCTCTCAATCTTGTACCCTTGTGCTTGTCCTCCTTGCGGCTATCCTCCTGTCTAAATAAGTTATGAGAAATGCCAAAGCACAGTTCCAAAGAATGTAGATGGAGAAAAGTCTCAATGGTAGAAACAGGAGACAGGCTGAGGGGTTTTTGCAATGCTACTTTTGCCATTTTCCAGACCTGCATACTTTAAAATGACACACCAAGGGAGTACACTAAACATAATCCATTTATGAGTAGCACTCCGAGTACAGTGTGTTTATGCAGGCTTGCACTGGTGTGCATGTGTGCATACATGGTCATCAACTGTCACTCAGCCTTCATGACAAGTTGGAGTACAGGAGGCAGAACCCTCACTGAATAAACCATCACAATAATTCATCTTAGTATTAACTCATCACTAATTCATAACTTGCCAATAGACACTGCTTAGACACACAAGATGGAGAAGAAGGAAGGAAAATAAGATGGGAGAACGAGACAGAAGACAAACAGGCAGAAAAGGTGAGAGGAGCAGCTCTTGCTTATGCTGTGGAAACCAGGGAAGCCCAGAGAGACCAGTCTGCAAGGACATTTCGGCTGAATGGGTTTTTATTCTGTGGTGCACAGATATTTTATTCATATAAAAAGAGGGCAGCATGCCAATATAGCCATTTAGAAGGTATTTCCTGTACAACAATTAGCTCACATGCCATGTTACCTCATTTGTCATTTGTTGAGGGGTTTGCATTTTGATTTATTCATATGTTGAAATAAGCAATGAATAATGTAAGAGGATTTCATAACAGCCTGCATTAAAAGTGGTCTGCAAGAACATCCATTGGGGTCATTTTAGCATTTCAATCATTTTTATCCTTTCTAGTTATTGTGTTGTATTTATTTAATTTAATACCCTTATTTAAAGAAAAGCAGCATTGTTGTCATGTCTAATCCCCTGGACTTGTGAGGTTTATGATGATTTCACTAATGACTGTACATTCTGTAAATGCATTGCTAAATACCAGCAGGTAGGTTTCCAGTGGCAATTATGACCAAATATTCTCTTAACTGTATTTTAAAAGCACTTATGATTATTCTAGATTATTCAACCTGCAAAGATCAGCAAAGTGGCCTACATCCAGTGGAGATAAACAAACTGCCAGTGATAGGACATGCACAGTGCTCTTAAGTCAACCTTGCCGCAGTCTCAGCTGCCAGTCAGTCTCATTTGACAAGCATGACTCACACCTACGCCTCCTCTTATTGGTCAGTGACAATTCATGACTAACCTGTCCTCTGAGGAAACTGGACAGCAGCTACTGATGGGCACGAATGGTGGATAAAGGATTAGGTTGTGCGTGACAGTGGATGTTTGGGGGTTGATGATTCAGACCAGTGTGTGCCTAACCTCCCCTTTTTCCCACTTAAGTGAAACACCAACCAGTAAGAACAAAAATACTGCATGTGTTGTTCTTATGTGAAACTATCTTATTGTGTATCAATTTTAAATGTATTCAGGACAGTCTGCACAAGAAAAAGGAAATTATTTTGCTGTTAAGATACAGCTTCAGAGCATATCTGAAGAAGTTTCATATTTCTCTTCATATGCTAATGAGCAATAATATACTGTAACCTAAACTCTGCTTTATACAGGTTTTTCCTCTCTAATAGGGCCCTGCTGACCTGACCACACATCTTCGGGGAACGGATATTTGCATGCACTTGCTCAGCCAGTTGGGCTCAGGATGTGCCACCACAATTAGACATAAAGAAGTGGCTTACCTGAGAAGGTGGCACAAGCAGCATAGAATGATGTATTTAGAAGAAGACAGTGAGTTCAAAAAAGAGAGATTTTCTCCATCCATATTGGTGTTTGTCAGTTCCACTATTCATCTTCCTCGCCTTTATCTTTTTGGGAAATTCTTCCAAGTATGAGTGGAAAACTAAGGTTCTTGACATTAAACATCTGTAACTACCAGGGAGACAGTGACTTTGATGGAGCTACGAACTGACTATGAAAATATTTTCCCACTGTGCAAATTTCTTGATTCTCTTGGAAGAATGGTGAACAGTGTTTCAGCTTTGAACTTACAAATACGTAACTTTCTTTGACTGAGCCAAATAACACACAAGCAACCTCTCTAATTTAAAATGTATGTGTAGGGAAGGTGTATACTAATGTTTGGCTTGTACCCTCTTCCACTTGCTTTACCTGAATATTTTGAGATGTTTTGTAAATTTTAAGTGATTATTTGCAGGTGACAGTTAAAACACACATCACCTATGGCTTATAGGAGGTTCTAGGTTTGCTGATGATGGAAATAAAACCTTAAAATGGCATAGCAGGAAGAAATGTAAAAGATCCTATTGATGACTTCTTCATTACTGAAATAAAAGATACATCGTTACTGACAGAAAAGCTTAAGATGGGAAAAAATAACACAGCATGCGCTATACTAATTAAATTTTAATTAGAAGATATACAAGGTTATGCAGTGTTTAATAATAATGAAAACTGTATTATAGATTAATGATAAGCTAATTTAAAACTGTCCATCTTTCCCATAATTTTTAACTATTAGACCAAGTAACCGAAAGTACTAATTTAAAGCAAGGTTGGTTTATCAACAAATCTTTGCGGAGCTTTACCCACAAAACACAAATGTCAGCTTAACATATATTCTTTGAGAAAGAAATGTGTGATATTCATTTCTGACTAAATATATTAGAAATCGCATTCTCCGTGTCTCATTCTTTATCAGCTACTTTCAAGACACAAGTTGTAGGTAAGTAATATCTTCTGATTTACATCTATGTCTCATAAGAGCTGCAGGTCATGCTTTAAATGTCATATTATAATGCATGCATGGTCATGAATATGGTCTCTTCTTTATAAGATATGTAAATTTATTTTTAGTGTGAGAGTACTAGCTAGCATTCAGTTTATTTTCATTTCAGTGTGGAGAGATCAGTGTCTTCTTCCATGCTTTTACAGAAGGTTGGGTGAGTCTCATGAAAATATGTCTTTATTTTGCACCAGACATGTTTACTCTTCATGTGGCAAAAGAACTTCAAAAATATTTGCAGTTTATTTATTTTGCAGATGCAGTACTTTGACACCAGAAGGTTTATTATTTTTCCTTGTATTAAATGTACAGCTCTGTGATTTTCTGGGGCAGCCTTTAATAAACATATTGGTTGCACTGATGCATTTGTAAATTTATCATAGCAAAATGTCGATTACACGTATAATTTAAGCATATCATCTTTATCTGTTAACACGGTTAAAATGAGAATCAAATTATTAGTTGTTTAGATCTATTAAAAAGGTCAATTTTTCTTGATATGGACTTAATCTACCACCCGCATGCACATTTATCCCCTTCTTTCCTCACCGCCTAGCCAGCAGAGATGATCTGTGAATGTGAGTATTTGCATCTTTAATTACATAAAATTGCCATCTGTGAAAGTCTGTGTCAGTGGGTATGCAGCCTACACTTACAGGTAGTCATCTTCATGACACATTTAATAACACATAAAATGCTCGGAGAGACATTTTAGGAAATGTGGAGTCAGCAGCATAAGTAAAGGGGTGGGGGGACTGAGACTAGTAATGCAGGAGGTTAGGATATCGTTCTTGGCTATGCTGGTAACCCCACCACCCCCCACCCTTCCCTTCCTGCTGACTCACATTGTGTCTTAATGCACATTTTCATTACATTTATTTATATTTTTACTGCTCACCATCCACACACACACACACACTTTTTTCTTACTAATATGGCTAAGCATAAAATCCCTGTAAATAATTATTATTTTCAAAGACTTTTCTCATATATTAGGCTCCTTTACCTTTAATGTCCAAAATACGTAATTTGACTATATTTAATTTCTTTTCTGTAAATAGTCAAGGTGATTATATGGTGCAAATAAAGACTGTTCAAAATTAATTCTCTTAGAGATTATTAGCCAGAAGTGAGCCATCAAATAAAAACATTTTATTGTCTTCCTTTGCATGTTGTCCATGTTGTGATAAAATGTTTAATTTCAGCACCATAAAACACAAATTTCCTCTTCAAAGGGGAATTTGAGACAGTGTGAGCCTACAGACATGCCAGCAGCTTTGTGATGCTTTGAGCTAAATGCCAGCATCAGCATGCTTAGATGCTCATAATAACTATGCTTACATGCTGATGTTTAGCAAGTAAAATGATTACAGTGCACATCTCCTTAATTTAGTTTATTATGCATGCTAACATTTGTTGATCAGCATTAAAGACAAAGTACTGAGACTGACGGGAGTGTACTCAATTGTGTAAGTATATTAAAATCCAACGTTCCACTCTGACATGGAGTGCATACGATTTTTCTTCAGAAGTTTTGCTTTTGAATGTTATTTTGTCAGTTACACCATCAGCTTAAAGGTAATTTGCCCAAATTCCCCCTGATCATTTTGTTAAACTCTGAATATAACAACAGCCTATTAGGCTGCCTTCGAATTTACCAACAGCTACACCGACAACTACTGGAGAACCAATTAAAAACACTTGCAATTTGATATGAGGGAAGGACTGTTGGCAAGAGGTCTCTTAGGTGGGCATGTGGGTGGGTGGATGGATGGATGGATAGGCGCACACAAGTAGTTCACATATTTTATCAGATTAGTGGAGATATTTTGTTCTTAGATGGATTCAAACTGTAGGTGAAATCAAATATTTATCTGACGGTCTCTAAAGATTTTTCTGAGTTAGGTATCAGTTTAAGGCTCTTAAGGTCGACTTTTCTTTGCCTGAACAAGTGACGCCACCATTACACATTACATAGAGATAAAATGGAAACAGATGGATTTCTGTTTCAATATCAAAATGATATAGATGTATTTACAACATATTTGAAGTATTTTCAATGAGGGGCAGCACGGTGGTTGGACTTTGGTGGTTGTGCAGAGCAAAGCTGAATGCAGTAGACTGAAGGCCATGTGCCATAAGGCACCATGATATGTTCTGTAATTTGTTCATTTATTTTCCATATATGCTTTATTTTGTTCAGGGTCGGTGGAGGCTGGAGCTCATCCCAGCTACCACCAGGAGAGAGGCAGAGTACACTTTAGACAGGTTGCCAATGCATCACAGGTATTTACAACTTATTTGAAGTATTTTAAACAAGGGACAGCAAGGCAGTTGGACTTTGGAGGTTGTGGCGAACAAAGCTGAATACAGAAGCCTGGAGGCCATGGGCCACCTGCCTCCATCATATGTTCTGTAATTTCGTTATTTATTTTCAATACCATACTTTACTTTATTCAGGGACAGTGCAGACTAACATTAAGAGAGAGTCAAGTACAGCATAGAGGTCAGCAGTCCAGATTTTGTTTTAGTATTTCATATATATATATATATATATATATATATATACACACACTTTGTTTTACAAACTTTCAACAGGTTTAAGCACCAAAACTATTTAGTATTCTACAGTCAATTAGCAGATGTTTTTCTCCAAAGCAATTTACATCTGAAGGTGATTAGGGATTAGTGTTAAGGGTCTTGCTCTAAGGGACCAACTGGAAGGTGTTGATATTTGTCTCTTGTGGGATTCGAACCAGCCCTGCTGACTGCGCTGTCATTTGTTAAAGAGTTTTGATTTAGAGTGATTTACACTTCTTCAGGAACTTTTCATAGGGACCAGGGATATTCACAAGGTTATTTCAGACCATTTCGCATTTCCAGCATGCATAGCAGATATTTTATTTTGAGTACTTTTGGGAAGGAGCACTCAACAGTAGCTGCATTTCCATTAAATTTTTCACAAAAAAAAAAAAAACAAAACGGCTATTTCTAAAATTTTGACGAAGAGCGATTGCGAATTGCAGGTGTTTCCATTGAATGCTGTTTAGCGCATTAGCCGTTATTCTTGTAAAATTTCATCCCGCGAGAGGATGCGGGAGTTTTGTAAAACTCTGCATTTCACTGTTGTTCACTATCAAGAATGGCAGTTATTTTATTCTTGAATTATTTGTAAAAAGATTTGCATTTCCTACTGTGTTTACTCATACCGTGCCATCTTTACTTTACACTTTTGCAATATACTTTTATATCAACACGTCTGAAAACCCGCCTCATAAGAGACATCTGAGAGGTTTTTCAAAATGTAGTTGTGTCCATTACCAGTTTATATTGCGATACTTATGAAATTGCACAATTCTAGGTGTAATGGAAATACACCTACTGAGCATTTAGACAGGTTGTGAGTAATTTGTGGCATTTGGTTTCAGTTATCTTATTTTTAAATTCCAGTATAGCAGGTAAAACATATTAGCTTTGTGAAGTCTTTAGAAACAGTTTTGTTTGTGACCACGAGTTTTTCATCAGTTTCAAATACTAGAGGAACACAACAGGAATGAACGTGTGAGAGGAATGTGGATTTTCAGGTTGAGAGGCCATTCCCCAGCTGGAAGTTTGGCAATTTGATTGATGCAAGATTGTAGAACTGACGATCGCTCTGATGTACTTGTAAGATGCTAAAAAAAACAAAAAACAAAAAAAAAAACCAAGAACCTATCCGACAATGCCGACAATGCTGGGACTAAACCTACTGCAAGCCCATGGCTTGGTGGGAGCAGAGCAGTACAAGCAATTTCAAGTATAAATTAAAAGTAAATTTTGTCCTTTTTTCTTAAAAAAAAAAAAAAAAAAAAAAAGGTCTCTTTCTCTTGGCTTGGAGCTGCGATAGGCCATTCTGTGTAGTTTTCCCTTCTGTGGGAAGACTAATGTAGTATGGTTTTTGGCATTGAGGAGGCAGGACTCACCATCAAACTGGGAGCAGACGGATCTAGCTCCTGATAACTTCAAGCCACTTCACAGGACGACAACTTTGGGGAGGGCCGTAGACTATGTAGACCCAGGGGAGAGGATAGCACATGCCAAAATCCCAGTGGTAGCTGAACGGAGGTGGCCACTTGCCGCAGCAACAGGGCACTAAACACAGGAATCTATAAACAAACAGATTCTGTGCCTCTCCACACAGTAACCCAGACACAACCACAAGAATATTTACAGCAATAACTAACAAATAGCAAGTCTGGGGCAGGGCACACATAAGGAGCCCCTCGCTGTCTCACGCAAATCTGCCTTTTGGCCTCTTTGTTCTCCAGTGTCATTTGGGCAGCAATCATCTACACCTGTTACTACTAATCAGTTCAACAAAGGTGGAGGAAAATTGGTGTTGTCTACAAGTCTAACCCTCTGGGGACGACAGACTCGCCGGTGCGTCCTGATCACATATCCACTTTAAGATGATCTAGCAGCAAGACGGAGTCACATAGTCGCTAGTTTAACTTATGTCAATAGTGCGGACTTCAAACTGTATACCAGCTTTTTAAATTATGTTGTTTGACCAAGTAAAACCGGAGTTATGATAAAAAAGTATATAGGGCACACTATTTTTTGTGTATATCACCGTCATGTTTGATATGCATTTCATGCAGAAAGAAACTGTAAAAACTAGCTTCTCAAAAGAAAGTGCTAGCAAGCAGAAACTCGCAAGTACTAGAAAAACAGCGGAGCTCCCTATTGGTGGAAAAAGCATCACATCAACCAGTGAAATAATTATATAGTTATACACGTCACTTAGTTGCTTGGGGGAAAGGGAAAAGCTGTGAGATTGATGGAAACAGACAGGAAAGAGATAGAAGATAGAAGAGAAGTAGTAGCAAGTTCTGAGATTTGAGAGATTTGTCACACTTATTGCGTTTGAAGTGTAAGTTAAAGTACAACTACACCCTCTACTTTTTGCATAACTTCACCCACTGCCGAATTTGAAAAATGCCTGAAATGGCAAGGGTTGGGGTGGGAGGTGTGGGGTGACCATGGAGCGGAGAGTGGCCGGGTCAGGATTCACAGGCAGAAATGATTGACAGACAGCAGCTCAGCTCACTTGGCAGATGCAAAACGAGATTCACAAAGCATCTACACCACAGAGCGGTATTTGAGGTGGAAGGCTTTTCCTCTCCTGAATATCCTCAGCTACACATGAACCAGGTGGTCCTAAACCGTGTCAGTCTGAGCCGTTAGGGCTGTTAGGCTGGCCTGTCAGCAGCCCCAGCAGCTCTGGAAAGCTGTGGAGATTCGCGGCAGGTTGTGGCAGCTGCAGGAAGTGCTGCTGTTAAGTTGCCACTGCCACAATTTGAGCTGCTGTCTATCGCCAGATGAGGATCAGCAGGTAAAGAATAAAGTCTGGTGTTACTTTACACCCGTAAAAAGCACAAATCCACCCCATTGCAGGAATATTTCTTTAGAAACTAAAGAATAGAAGTCTGAAACTAACAAATCTGCACCATATAAGTTCACATCCCGTCATATGTGTTGGTGGGCATGGTTTTTTTTGTCTGCAATGTGAGGACCCCGCTATCTGCATCTGGAGGGTGGGGCTGTGGGGTTTTTTTAAATTTTCTTGTGACATAATTAACCTCTATGTCACGAAAACAAAACCTGGTTTTACCCTGTATTGGGTGTTATGAGCTATCTTTTACCCACAAAATCCCATTTTTAAAATAAATAAAAAAATACAAATTTTATCAACAGTAAATAACTACATAATTAAGTAATACTGTGTTCTTTACAGCTCAAAAGACAAATTTTTGGGTGCACTACCCCTTTAAGTTTAACCCTTTAACTTACTTACCCTCTACAGGGTAAGTAAGTTATTGTTTATATATATATATATATATATAAATGATTGTGTATAACTGATATTTGACCAATTTGTACATGATTACAATTTACCACCAATATTTACATTCCTAGTTATGAAATGGTTTAAAATTTTGTGTTTTATTTAGGGAAACATGATAAATCATTATTTACAATTCCGCACCTATAAAACCATGACTCTCATGGCAAAATATGTGCATACATACAAAAGGTAAAAAATAAAACAAAATAAGAAAATTACCATTCTGAGCACATCACAACATGCAAAAAATATAAGGGAATCAATCACAACTCCCATTGAGTCTTTCCATGACATAATTGGTATGAAAGCCCCTTGTGAGATGCTCTGGAAAAACTTTCTAATTTTTAATAAATTAAATCCATCTTTCTATTTATTTTGAAGTGTTTACATTCAAAAGCATTAATGGAGACATCCAAACCTCAGCACAGCCCTGAAGAAAGTGTGACAGTGATGAGTAGATGAAGTAGATGAACTGTAGATGAAGCATACTTCCTGTTTTGACTGTACCACAGCCCAATTTGTGTACAGCTTAAATCAGCTGTTCAATGCACATCAAGAACTCTTCAGTCTTGTTTGCCTCTCTCCAGTAGTGTATACTGCAGCGGATGCACACCCGACTCAGGTCTCGTGTAATAAGTCCCATTAGAAAAGAGCCCAGGACTAGATGTGCTGGCTTTTGTTTAAGATACAATATTAAGATTTTATTCTTTTTACTTTTTATAGGTTACCACAAGTTCACCCTCAAATGTTTCATTCCATTAAACTGTCCTGGAACACAGGTTGCCTATGCTGAATATTTGACTTTTATTGTCTAAACATGGCTTAGGCTCTTCAACCCCTACAAACTGTGAGTGAAAGTAAATTTAAAACAGGTCAGGAACAAACAAAACCCTACAGCCACACCTTCACTCCAACCAAAAAATGTGGATTTTTATTTTTTCCTTTTTTCATGACTATTTTTTCACTAAATGTGAGACTGTAGAAAACTGGGTCCTGGTACAGAATTCAGCAGAATATGTTTTGTGACAGTTTCAAGAAACTGCTGTGAGACTGTGTTACACTTTCACAGCATTTATTGTAAATCTATTATGTTTTGCACAATGGGCCAATTTTGATGGAAGACAGAACTGTATTTCCTTGTTTTCCTGTCTCAACACATCTCACTACAGTTTATCTTTTTGTTTCTCTTCTCTTGTCATTTTCATACTTGTCGTCCCTGTTCTCTGCTTTTTCTTGTTTTCTTCCCCAATCTTTCCTTTCTTCCTTCCTCTGACATCTGTTATTTCCCTTCCATCATTGCCTGCCATTTTCTCCTTTCTTTTCTTCCTTTTCTTCCTTTTCTCTCTGTAAAATGAACTCATCCAAGAAAAGGAGACAGTTTGCAACACAGCTCATCACTTCACAATGTTATTTATTTATTTATTTATTTATTTATTTATCTCTACTAGTCATGTCCTCTTTGAGGACCAATGTTAGGGCATCACATATGCTGCATGATTGTCTTTCCAAGCTTTTTGTCTTTTTGAACAATACCATCCAGAGTTTCTATGTAAACTTCAACAGGAACCCCTCAGATTCATGTGACAAGTTTAAAGGTCCCATATTATACATTTTTTCAACAATTTCATATGGGTGTCAGTGGTCCATGAACATTATTTTCAAAGTGTATTACCCCAAATTCAGCCTTGGTTCTTAATTTTAGCCATTCAAAATGTGCCTCTAGTGAGCTCTAATGAGAACGGGCTGTTTCTGTCTCATTCTGTCTTATTCACGTCCACTCCACGACTGTCTGGGAGAGGGTCCGGTTTTCGCTGGCAACCGCTTGGTGATTTTAAAGAGCAGGCTCTGCTAGCGAGGGGTGGGTCAATGACAGTATACACTATCAGAGACAATAGTTATTTCCCTTTGTGAGGTCACGAAGGGAAAGATCTCAGACTCACCCATTTGAGCACACATTAGTTAAAAAGTGGAGAAAGCAAGTGAGAGAGGAGAAAGAATTGTCTCATTTTTGGGTCTCATACACAGGCTATGAGGACACATATGACTGTTAGAAAATCTTTAGAAAGTGAATTTTGCATAATATGGGACCTTTAAGCTGCTATCTTTACTAGACTTTCCTCAGAGCTGGTTCACCTCCTGTCTCCATCTGTATTTCCGGAGGCTAATCTGTGTCTTTTAGAGATTGCTGTCCTCCTTGTGAGACTATCTCTTTCATCACATCCCCACATACAGAAACTGATTGTTGAGGAAGCTGGTCAGTTTGCTGCTGCTTCTCTGCAGCTGGTCAGTACTGATTTTGGTCATAGCTCCAAATCCCAAAAGATTTAAACCTACATGTAGCTTATAGCTGTATCCAAATATCTAGACACCTTTTATTTATTTTATTTAAGAAATTTTATACAAAATACATCTTTTGTTTAAAGTTTACTTGAAACTTAAACTGTAAAATCTGACAGCAAAGAAATAATGTAAAAAGAGACTACATCAACTGAGCTTTAAAAGGAAGTATACTGGCCTTTTAGTTTAGCAGATTCCATAAATGTTGGCTCCATTTGAGCTAGAGAAGATACTGATCCAGTGTATCAGGTGACAAACATGCAGACAAATAAACAAAGTCAGTCACATCTTGGAAGCCAAAAGTTGACCCTAGAAGGGTTGTGTTGATGCATCTACTCCTGTTAAAGTAAGAAAGTAATCATGCTTTTTGTTTGCTTGTTTCCAAAGCTAGCGTTGAAGCTGTGTTTTCCAAGCTCTGTCTTGCTATGTGTAACCTTTTCACTGCACTGGCCCACTACCAGCTTTGTCTCACAGAAATCCACAACATGAGCACAAGCATCTTTGTGTCTAAACCTAAATTTCTATAAAATGCAGATGAAAGCCTTTTTTTTCTGTGCATGCAAAATTCCATATTCAATTATTTATAAAACCCTAATTTCATTCTAACTCAAAAGGTGGATCAATTAACCAGTACAGCGCAAACACCATTCCTTATGCTATACCTCAAGCTTGGCTCTGGATAATTTAAATCCCATTTATTTTGTCATACTTTTATCAATTTCTGTTCACCTATCCAGTCAACCACATAAATACACTATTTTCCAATAAAAACTAAGGAAAGGCATATGAATGTAAGTATTTGTATCTAAAGCTTTTATTTGCAATATTTGAACCATGTCTATGTGAAACAATAGCTTTTTTTCAGCAATAACCATGTTCCAAAAGGTTTCCCTCAATAAAAAAAAGAACACATTTTCTCATTAGTGGTGCAGAATGACCAAGAAAGACCAACATGATAATTCATATTAATAAGGTCATTTATTTATACTCTATTGTAAGTTATTTTCTTATTTTATTTTCTCATTTTCTTATTACAGTATGAGAGGATTCATCTGAAATATGGCCCTCTAACATTGTTTATTTACACTCTGATTGTTTAAATAAAAATAAGTGTAAGAACGGACTTGAAGACTTAAAAGGAAATTGCACTAATTGGATATGGACTGGTAGCATCAATGAAATGAGAGTGCATTCAATATCTGACAAAGGAAATGAACAAAGCGTTTTTCTCATGTAAAACATAAAAGAAAAAAAATACAATCTAGTTTTCTTTGCTTAAATATTGACTGGAATTTCCAGTCGTTGTAAACTAATGTTTTGCTGTTTTTACTTATATAATGTTAAGCACGTTGTTCAGTAGCTGCTGTCGTAAAATGCTTTATAAATAAAGTTGGCTTGGCTTGGCTTGCAGTGAAGGATAATATAAAATAAATAAATCAATATATTCCTTCCTACTTTATTCGTTCCTACTGCATCCGACTGATGCAAAGTCCTGGTACAACTCAGGAGTTGCTGGATATATAAGGACATGTCTCTATTGCCCCAGCCCAATTCTACAGCCATGGTTTTAGGTCACCAGACAAGGGGGAAAAAAATACTACAATACAGAGACTTGAGTCTCTTCATTGAACTTCATGCCAAGTAGATCCCCGTCCACCAACACAGCCTTTTTGCTCTTAGTTTTCTGAGACTATACCAGTAAACTTCACTTACACAAAGTACAGACTGTTTCTTGCACTGGCACAATACAGTGGTGTAAATTTCTATGTTCTGAATTCTCCAAGATAAAAGTAATCCCCACAGAGCCGATGAAGCGTGCTCCTTTTTTACACACAGCATGTTGTACACAATGAAATCTTTGACTTGTAGAAGCATTGCGCAGCACCACTCAGCTAAGAGCTGCCTTACACGAGATGACAAGGACGTGATTGAAGAGTGTCAGGTCGAGGTGGCCTTAATATTTTAATATTTTACCAGAAACACTCTAAATCCTCATCACCATTTTACTGCCAAATAAATAAATTAATATGCCAGCTAGTGAGAATGGTTAAAAATGTATTAATTCGCTCAGCCTTAACTCACACTCTCTTTCCCTTTAATGAGCCAAGTGTCATTTGGATCAGTGAAGATGATGGCAGAGGCTAGAAAACAGACTGAAGGGAAATTTATCAAAAGTACTGTGGCTCTGCTCAGTAACTTTAGTCACTTTAACCTTCTCGGCTGAATGGAGTCAAATGTTATTGCCCGTGACAGGAGTGGGTTTGAGATGGAAATCTTTTAAAAGGCAAGAATCTGTTGAGGCGGGTGCCGGGTGGAAAAGATCTAATATGCTGCGCTCCTCTTTCCCTACTGTATCACTCTGAAGTCAACCCTTTTTGTTTTTCCATGCTCATTCTCCTCACCTACTCTTCCTCGGCTCATCTGCAGAGCTCACCTCCCACTCACGGTTCTTCAAAAAAAAAAAAAAAAAAAAAAAAAAAAAGGCAGGGGGTGCTCACAAAATCATCACCCTTGCCAACATCCTCAAACATTCTCATCATCATCTTCATCATCACCATCATTATCCTTATTGTCATCCTCTTTGGGGTTAAACTCGCTACAGTTTTTACTTTAATTGGCAACTTGAAGCAATATCAGAAGTTGTCTGCCTTTTCCCCAGTGACAACCTACTCCTCATCTTTTTCTCCTCCTTGTAGTTTTCTGACTCATGACATTGCGGCTTGATGTTTAGTAATTTGCCATTGAAGATTCCTCAACAAATGAACAGTACAGAACAAGTGGTTCCCCTAGAAAGCTGTCTTCTTCATCAAGAGCACTGGATAGGAAGGTGTCTGAGTGTGTGTTGCAATGCTGCCCTGGATTAGAAGCCTGGGTTGAGAACTCTGAGGACATGATGAAACATCATGTGCTTTCTTCTTTATCTTGCTGACAAAGCACAGGAATTGGTTGAGAAAAGTGCTAGTGTAGCACTTCTTGAACTGATCCCAATCTTTTCTGAAGCCTAGTTAGAGAGTGTGTGGTGCACAACTGCACTGATATTTAAATGTTTAACAAACTTCATGTTCATGCCTGAAATATCTAATCCTGTGATTCCTCTGGATGCTGACATTTAACATTTTTTCTCAGTTGTGTAGATTTCTTCTATTGTTGAGGAAAATGGCATACGTTTATCTTTCATTTATGGATTAATAAAGTTTTTCTTTTTTTTCAGATTTTACTATGTTGATTCATTAATAATTTAAATAAAATCTAGACCTTAGCTGTGTTATTTTTCAGCCAGTACACAACAAAGCAAACACAGAGACAGAAACCACTGACACTCACTTCTAGGGTCAATTTGGAAACATATATTAAGCTGGCATGCAAGTTTTTGGACAGTAGGAGGAAACTGAAATATCTAAAGAAACTGCTTGCATCCACACAGAAAGGCCCCAGCTGTCAGGTGACAGTGCTACCACCACACCACCATGCTGGCTGGTAAGGGAACACACTCTTTTCATTACATAGAGATTGATCATTTGCCATACTAGACTCAGAAAAAGCACACGTACACACTCTCACACACAGGAAAACATGTAAGGGCATTCAGATACCAACATGTAAGTACACAGACCTTCTTTGATGTAGACTCAAATGCTTGCCTCAAAATAATATTAAAAAAAAGCCAACACCCATACATTCTTTCATTTCTGAGATAAACACGGATTCATTTTTGACAACCATCTGTCACTGTGTTATGTACAGGTAATACATGTAAAACATATTCTATTTTAGGAATATGCATCTTGGGGCTGGGTATCATCACCAATTTCCTGAATCGATTTGGTTTGATTGACAGCAGCCTAAATTCCGGTCAATTTGCATATAATAATAATAATAATAATGGATTAGATTTATATAGCGCTTTTCAAGGCACCCAAAGCGCTTTACATTGTGAATCCATTATTCATCCACTCCTCACTCATACCTGGTGATGGTAAGCTACGTGTGTAGCCACAGCTGCCCTGGGGCAAGCTGACGGAAACGTGGCTGCCAGTCTGCGCCTACGGCCTCTCCGACCATCACCGACCATTCATCCACACATTCATACACCAGCGATGCCAACACTGGAGGCAAGGAGGGTTAAGTGTCTTGCCCAAGGACACAACGACAGATGACTGCGGGAGCGGGAATCGAACCGCCGACCTTCCGATCATTGGACGACCTGCTCTACCGCCTGAGCCACTGCCGCCCCATATCGATTCATTTACAGCTAATTTTGTAACACCACCTATTTTTCTTGAATATTAAAGACATTTTCATATATATATATATAAATATATATATACACTGAGTGCATTTACTTGACAATCAAAATCAGTTATCTAGGAGTAATCAGATTACTGTAATAATCTGACACATCTACATGAATTTTTGAAATACCATAACTACAGCGTTTCCTCAAATTCATAGCCAGAAATGCTGTGATGGAAAAACAAAACAAAAACAGTCAGGACAGAAAAAGGTTAAACTTTTTAAATATCCTAATGAAACCGTTTTATTCGGTGGAGTCGCTCTAAATATTCTTAAAGTTCCCATCTCAGATAACATGTTGATGTTAATAAAACCTACAAAGAGTGTTGGATCCATTTAAAGCCGTAATACAACAATACAATAATGTAGATTCAGCTTGATCAGCTGTGCGTGTTTCCTTGAAGATTGTGATGCTATCAGTGTAACACCAGAGAAGGAGAAATACTTCATGCTTCCATCTTTAAAAAACTCTTATACTTTTGGTGTGATGTGTGCCCTCTGTCCTCTGACGGAAACCTATGTGTACGTGCACGTGTCTGTATGTGTGTGTGCTCACTGCCATGGACACAGAGCAGGCGCAGCTATGACATGCTGTCATGTAAGTCTGATAAATATCAGTATGTTTGGACTTTAGAAGTGTAAACCTGTTCTAGCAGAAATGTGACTTTAAACGACCATGTTGGATTTATTTCAAGTACATGCATGCGTGGTGACATCACTTCCTGTTGTGGAACGTGGCGACGCCTGCAGTCTTAGCATTAGCTGCTAATGTGAGCGGTAATACGCTGGAAAAGACTATAGATGAATGTAATCCACACTGGTGAATGAAAACATCTGAACTTGACATCATCTCAGCAAGAAACTGATGTTGGACGGAGGTGACACAGGAAATCAGTTGTGTGTGTATATGCTAAGATTTTACTGAGTCAAATTAGGGTCAGGTTACCGGAAAAGAAGAAATATAAAAAAAAATAATCTATCTCCAAATTTTATTAATCAAGATTTGATTTGTTTCATTTTAATAGATTCAAATTGATAAATTGATTTTTTTTAAAGCCCAGCCCTTGTGCATCTTAATCTCACTTAAAGCTGATTACAGCGTGGATAAAAGTCTAATTTCTTTCTAACCTGACCTGCTGATGTGTGGTGCTTTAACATTTTATATTTTCAGTTTTGTGATTTTGAGAATTCTTTTTGTAATTTTGATGGCAGATTAACAAAAAAAGACTTCATCATATGAATCTAGCAACAGATTTTATCAGCACGGAAATATCAGCAGTCATCGATAACTGTAGTTCATTAAACTTGATTTCTAATGTCCAATAAATGCAGCTCATCAAGTTTTACATTCACATTTCATGTCTAGAAGACTTATCTTACAGCCTATAAATGCTAACAAGATCTCACTGTCATTAACCTCCAGTTACAAACCAAACTCTAAGTACGGATAACATGTTAGTATTGATATGTAGTGTTATGCACATGCACACGGAGAGATATGCAATCCTGCTGCTTAAAACTTTAACTCTCTATTTAATTACTTTTTATTTTCTAGTATCCAACTAGTTATTATTGCTGACAAAAAAAAACCTTGAAATAGAATGACAAAGGTGGGAGAGAGTGACATTTTTTAGTGTTTTGGTGAAGTTGCATGATTGCAAAGTGATTTTACCATGTTGTTTCAATACAATAGACTCAGATGTTAGCTTAAGAGTTTCCACAGATGCTTGAAGCAAGGTTGCAAATGAGGTCAACTCACTGAGAAAAATCCCCCAGGGACACCAATAAACTAAGAAATAGAGGATGGATTATGTTATTTATTTGCAGAGAACAAGCACAAAGGACAACATGAGAATTAACAGATAAAAATGATCAGGATCTGGAATCCAAATCAAAAATTGCCCTTGGTTCGTGGTCCTTGACATTTCTCTCTCTCATTCTGTGCCATCTCCTTAGCCTCATTTGCCTCAGCGTGTATTACATAGTTACAGACTTGTATCTCAGTCTGGCATGGTGCCTTGCTTTAGGGCCGAGCATATGGCCAGTGGCTATGGGGCCATGGAGGGTGAGGAGAGGGGTGAGAGAAAGCGATAGCACAAAAAGCTGGCCAAGGAAATGCTTGACTGCTATTTTATATAGCAGCTGAAGCACACTGAACACACAAATGGAGCACACTAACAAATTCAGTCACAGAAATACAATTTTCCACAGTCCCATTTTCAAAAGATACTTGCACTTTTTCTCCTTCATGAGCCATACCTACAGTTGCACTTTTACCCTATAGCACTAAATGAGCCTCATTCAGCATGCCATGCTATGTGAGACATGAGGACCGTGTTTGTGTTTGTGTGTGTTTGACAGGCAACAGAGTTTGCAGGGTTATTGTGGCAGGCTCGTGCATCATGTCAAAATCCATGTGAGAAAATACAGAGTGACAGATGTAGCCTTTCCGCTCTCTCAAGCTAACATGGTTATTCTCCCACCGCCCGCTTCACTGATCCCACATATACACACACATATATGTGCTCAAGTTCAGTCACTTTAGTCACTCTGTAAACACACACACAGACATGCTGGAGCTTCTTTGGTAGCTCCAAGTCTTACCACACACATATAGACACACAAACAGATTCTTCTGATGATTCTTGACTGGAATGTGGGAATTTCTGGAAGTCCAGACTGTTTATTCTATAAATCCTGAACAAAACAAGCAGTGGAGAAGAAAGATGCCACTTGAGAGACTTCCATATTAAAAAACTGCTACTTTAAATGTTTCCAGAAGGATTTTGTTTCATACAACAAATATTTCTGACCTAATCATCTTCGAGATAATAAATCAAAGTTGTTTCAACTTTAATGAATTTCTACCACGATGCAATGGAGCTCGGAGATGAGGTTTCTTTTAGCCCATTGAAGCATGTCGTCATGGCCCTATCGGATCATGAATCAATGTCACTTTCACTTGCCATAACTTCCTTCTACACATTATCACCAGTACTGTCAGATACCAGTACAAATGAGAAAACAATAGAGAGATGAGAGCAAGCTGTTGAATATTCATAGGGAGGATAAGGATACAAGTGGGACATTTTGGGGCTTTATCTGCGCTAACAGGATCTAAGCCATGGTAATTCATGCTAAATCCAAACCAAAACAGCCCCAGCACTGTTTTTGTAGAAGAAAGAAAAAAACAAAAAAAAGAAAATAGACTTCAGTTGAATCTACCAAGTGTTTTTATGATCTGCTTCCATGTCATCTCTATCCCTGTTTCATTTATCACAACAAGCTAGTTGAGATATTTCTCATTCCCTTCATTTCCTCCACTCTGTCGCATCATGAGCTAGAGGCAAAAAGAGGAAGCGAGAAAACAAATGGGAAAACTGATGCATTTTTGTCTCTATTAAAAGAGCCATGCACTGCACCAAAAAAACAGAAGAAAGAAAAAGGAAAGATAAGTTGAACGGCTTTGAGATTTATCTTTGTTGAAAGGCAGAGATGCTCCTAACACAGATTGTGAATACACAACCTTGAGGGAGCATCTAGTTGGCATATTTGCTGTTCTGACCTCATGCTCTGTTACTCCACATCTAAAGTGGTTGACCTTTGGAGACTCTGACTTAGCCATTTCTCAAAACGGACTGTTTCCTCTGAGACCAAAATAAAGGTATTAGTATTTGACTCTATGACCTTTCCCAAAGGCTTCTGGGTAAGAGGAAATGACCTAAGTGGCCTATGTGTCTCGGGTGCAAGAGTAGTGTCTTTATATATCTGTACGGGTGTGTGTATGAGTCGTATGCAGTTTGCTCTATTAGTTTTTCAACCATAAAAAAAAAAATAAAAAAAAAATAAAAAGCAGATGAAGCCTTTTTTTCTTTATTCTTAGTGTCACAGGGGGTTTGTCAGGGGAGACATAAACTCATTATAGAGCTCAATAAATTCCCTCAGATCTGTTTTTTGGTTTATTTAGCTTCAGAAATCAATATACAATAAGGTCATTGTACCACATTTTGTATATTGTGATCAATCAGAGTTTGATGATAAAAAAAGCTGACTTAACAAAACTCAAACATTCAGACATATAAAAGAGAAGAATGATGTTTGTTTACAGTAGCAAACATTTGAGTGACATACAAGTTATGTATACATACTTGTACACATGCATGGCTCATACAGAATGTAGTATCTAAACATGTACTATTACTTACATGCATGCAAGTATTGAATAACTATATAAGATTATATAAATATATATATATATATATATATATATATTATATACTTATATATAATATATTATATACTTAAATATCCTCACTGCAAGAACTGTGACTTTGATTTAGTGTTTGTTTGTATAAAGGCATTCATTTAGTTAGGTTAAATAATACCACAACAAAGTATAAGTTTTAAATTATAAGTAAAGATAAGCACAGCTTAAGTAGGGGTTTGATTCTGCAATATTAAAAGAAAAGTTGTGAAACACTAACATGGTGAAATTGGCAGATAAAGAAGCTGTGAAATAAAACTTTAATTTTAATAACTTCATTTTGGCTTGTAGCTCGGTCATCCTGGGGAGCAAAGGTGACTCGATCATTGACAGCTCAGCTAAAATGGACCTCCTTCTTTGAAGGTGAGTTATGATTTGTCAGCATGATGTCAACACTATCTGAGGACAATTAGTCTTAGTTCAGCATCCTCTATCATTTATTTACTATGACATGAATCTCATTCACAGCCAAATGTTTTGAACAATAGCTCAATTTCTAAAACATACATGGAGTAGAGAGTAGGCTTGGTAAATGAGCTACAAATAAGAACACTTTTGGGATTTGTGATATTTGCAAGGGGTAGAAACAATTACAAGATAAATGTTTTAAGGCTTCACAATATATAGAAAATTAACCTTCATCTCAATATTCACTCGTGCGATATATATAGTGCAAAGATGGCCTAAATTGTGATAGCTCATAGTGTTTACGTTTGCATATTTTAAGAAAGTGGCATGATGTTGTTCTATTTCCAGCTGTACATTTTTGCGCTGCGTGTGTCAGTGTCCAATAAAATGGACTTTTACTGTCATAAATACACGCCCCCCTTCTTCCTTGTTTAGCTAACAGGAGAGCACATGGATGAGGGTCATGATGGTAGAAGGTTGTGAGAAAAAACGGAGAGAAAGTGAAAGAACTTGTGCCAAAAAAACACAGCACTTCAGCGATTTGGAGCTACTTCGGTTACGAGAAAGGTGACTTGCTACTAACGCAGGTATCCTGCAGGTCACGTCGAACACTTGTGGCAACCACCAGGGGAAATGTGACCAAGCTTTGCTCTCACCTACAGTATAACCACAAAGAACTTTATGAAGAGCTCCTCAAATTTTATGCTGGTAAAAATTATGCTTCTAACGTTGAATTACGCAAAATCTCAAAAGTTCAACAGATGTTCATGCATGAGAGTTTTGTGAGTGGAACTCCATATGAAAAGGCATCAAAGCGGCATAAAGAAATATCATGTTATTTGGCCAAAGACATGTTGCGTGTTAACACAGAGTGTAAAGAGGGCTTTTTAAGTCAGATAAAAAAACTGGCCTGAAGATACAGCATCCCATCACGGAACTATTTTTCACATTGCGCCATTCCAGTTCAGTCTGAACTTCGTCAAATTGGATACTATGCTAGCAAACAGACCTCTGGTCCAGTCGCACGACAGAGCCCTACATGATATTTCCTGGACTTGCACACCAGTGAAAATCTAACTCAGATTACAGCAAGTAGTAGCAAGCTGGGATCTGCATGAAGAGCAACAGGTCTGCATCACCACGGACAACGGAGCCAACCTTGTGAAGGCCACCAAACTGAACAACTGAGTCAGACTCCACGTTTCGGCCACAGGCTACATCTCGCCATCGGCAAGTTTTTGAATAATTGGATAATTTAGATAAATCTTTCTGATTTAAAATTCTAGTAATATTGATACAGGATATGACGAACTTTAGGCTATTGAGTACCACCTACCTGGTGTCTGTTTGCATGACACCTAAAGCTGAAAGACATTGCATATCCTAGTATTACAGTGTTATCGCATATGTATGCTATATAAATAAATACAGGATTAGGCTATAGTAATTAGGATATGGTGATTTGATCATATGTCACATTAAAATTTTATTTAACATTTGTTGCAAGGACATCTCTATCAAAATGTCTCTTACCTTGACTCCTCTGTCCTTGTTTCTCTCCTTGATTCCTGTCTGCTGAGAGAGACAAAGACATGGCAGGAGGAGTTGAAGGGAAGAGTTGAGTGCAAGCAAATTGGGAAACGGGAGAAGAGGAAATGTAAGTATTAGTAAGAAAAAAATCGATCATAGTCACTTTCAGTCATACTAGTGTTGCCCATTCCTCTGACTGACCTAGTCTGCCAGCAGCTGTTGCATAAGCTCAAAGCAAATCCTTGCTGGTGTGTGAAAACCCCTCATTCATGTGACTTCTCAGTAATGTACTTCCTCAAGTCTTCATTAGGGAAAATTAGTAACATTCATGTGTCTCTTACAATATAATGAATCTAAATGTGCACTAAGATTGAAAGCATCATCTAGTTCCTGTTTGATGTTAAACTAAATTCAACAGGTCCTCCATCTTTATTTGATATCTCGATAATGCCATACTGTTAACTGTCCTGCTCAGAACTACTGTTGTTAGTAACAGATTGATTGTAATTGTGCGTTTTCATCTTTTCCTTTTGGTGGTAATTTATAGTACAAAGGAAAAAAAAGTCACATTAAAAACTCCCAAGGGCTCTTTTTATTTATGGAGCTTCACATGGGCCAGCGATTTCCCAAATTACATTTCTACTGCAATTTTTTAGTCACCAGCAGGTCTTAAAGGAAAATGGTCTTGGTGTGTTGCATCTTCTTAGATTTTTTTTTCCTCTGTAAATAACATCCCTAAACTTCATGGCTGAATTAATAGTAACAGCAGAGCTATATCCCCATTTTGTTTTACTCACTTGTTTTATTCCCAGTACTGAATGTTCTATTATCTGACTAAATCTAGGCCTGTTGAATTATGTGAGCTGATCTCAGGGACATAAATCACTCCAAGCTGAACTAAATCTATTTACTGTAACAGTAACTTATTTTATAACCATTTTAATATTGTACATAACAAAATAGCATGCCATAGTCTTAAGAATGAAGGGAATTCCTGTTGTTTGAACATCAACACAAAAACCTGAACCTAACAGACAGATAAAACTCACTTTCCCAAAAGTCCGCATCAGTGCTGCAGAGCTCCACATTTTCTCTCTGTATATGTAGATAGTATCTGATGGTACCTGTCTGCAGCATCAAAGGACTCAAAGAGCGACATCTGTCTCGTCCCAGCAGCACCTATCATCTTCCTCTATTCCTCTTTAGATCACCTCGTCATAACCTCTTTTTATTCTGTGTTATAACGATTCTTGTATTTTTATGGAGGTGTTGTGGTCTTTCCATCATAGCACATCATAGCCTACAGTGCACCGTTGCTGTTCAGTGCCACACATGATTGAGCTTTGGACTGAGTGAGTGCTGAACGAGTGAGTGTTGTGCAGCTTCGCTGTGCCCTATTTTACATATGAATATGATGGGTGGATGAAAAAGTAGTTTCTACCAAATAGGTATAAGTTAGACGAAATCCTGACACCAGTTACTTCCCACTGTATTCTAGTTAGTGATATATACCCAAAATTACTAAAATATAAGTATTTTACCATGAAAAAAAACAAAAAACTGCGGTCTTCTTCAGAAAAGAAAAACATACAGCACACATGAATTTACACACAACAGGACAACAGGAGTTAAGCTTCCACTATATCTTTTACCGGGCCCTCATTATAAAGAGATCCTAATTGTATTTATGGATTAGCATGTGGTTATTATTCAAATCCCTGTCATTATTCAAATACTGGATTTTATACTGTGGGACATCTTCATGCTTGTGATTAACAAAAGTGCAAACTGTGTTATTCTCATTTTAACTCTGAGTAGCATCACGTACTGAAAAATTTACAGAGCGAGGACAGAAAATGCAACAAAAATAAATAACAAGCAGGTAAATAGATAAACAGGCAGAGGAGATAGAGCTCTGGGAAAAAAAACACATTTGCAAGAACATAGAGGAATTATTTATAGCATTACCACTCAGAAAGGCAGTGACCAATGCTATTTAATCTGACCTCGGAATAAATAGGCTTGTGATTTGTTTAGAATGCGGATCAGAAGATGGGTCAGGGAGATAATTGGTAAACTGTGAATAATAATGCTGGGATGTCATTATAGTAGACTATGAGAGAGAATAACAATGGGCTTCATCTGTCTTATGAGCTCTTTCCAGCCATGTTTCAGACTCAGGTGGGCGAGCAATGGTGGCTGGATACATGCAAAGAAGCATGATGAATTTTTTAGAAGCAAGGTTGTATGCAAACACAAATTTCAGCCAATTCATTAATGAAGGTTGCTTTTTAAGAAATAGTCAGTGTAAAAAAAAAAAGTAGATTATCTGCCAAAGCAGCATGTTGCAGAAACATCTGTATGCATTTGCACTTTTGTTATTTTTTAAGTTTGATTTGTCTGATGAAGACCTTCATCATAAGGCTTATTGTTCTGCATCCTGCCCAAAATGACTTACCCAGAAAATGTGAAGTAAATTAATCTGGAACACATAAGCAAATTATTATGAAGTGTTTTCATTTATTTATTTTATTTTACTCTTTGGATGCTAGCTTGCTGTGTTTTCATCACACAGTGATGAGGGAGACATCTTTGTGGCGAGCAGAGTTCTGCATTCCCATGACGTATTTTGTGTGCTTTGCTTGAAATGATAAAATTGGCAGAAGAACAAACGTGGACATAGGTTATTTAGGTGTTTTTGTAAGGTGCATATACTAACTTGGGGTTTGAATCATGTTTTGTTTGGTTAGGAATTCTTGGTCACCGCTTTTCACTGGTTTTTCTTGTGATATACTGTACATGTAAGCATTAGCCCTAGTGTCTGCATATATTTTCTGTCCATGGCTGCCTGGGTTTCGTGCTCTGTGGTGGCTGTTTAGTTTGTTGTCGGGATCTTGCTTAACAGGACAAAGTAGGGGGAAATTGAACGTATGTGCACTATGTATCTCATGAAGCTTGTGTGATGAGGAGGTAATACAGAAATAAACAACTACTTTATGTCAAGATACAGCAGTGCATTGTTGTCACTAGATGCTCTTTGTTGAACTTATATCATTTAAAGACTTGTGTAAACTATTTTATGGACTGTAAGTTACACTTAGCTTTTGGTTTTGGATCAGTTTCTTTTGCTATTTGATTATGCAGCTCCACGTTGACACCCTGTAGTATTTTAAGATCTTATCTCCCTATAAAAAAGTATTTATGTTTAGCCAAACAGAACGGTTTGGATTAATATTGACAATGAACAGTCTTTATGTTGATGTTCCTTATTTCACTTATGTTGGCTCATGTTCTGGGTTTTTGTGATGCTTTTGGTTTGTTTTTGGTGTTTAGGGTCATGTTTAGTTCTGTGTGCTTTGGTTCCTGCTCATTAGTTCACCTGGTCCGATTAGCTGATTCACCTCACCTGTGCCTTGTTAATCCGTCAGTGTATTTAAGGCGTTTGTTTTCAGTCCCTCCTTTGCCAGTCCATTGTTTATTTCTTCTGTTTCTTTCAGATGCGGTCCAGGCCATGTTTGCTGTTGTGAGTCCATGTCAAGTCAATGTTTTCTTCCAAAATCTTTTGTTATGTTAAGTTTAGTTTTATCCTTTTAAATCCCTTTACCTGCATCAGTCTGTCTCCTGCCTCATCAAGCCTGCACTTTTGTCCTTACGTCCAAGGCTTCTTGACATTCTCTCTTTATTCCTTCTGTAATGTCTTCTGATGTTCATTTGTCGAGTCAGCCATGGTCTGTGTTCAAAATAACCAGTTTGTTTACATCTGCTTGGTAGTGTGTGACGCGTGTGAAAAGCAGAACTCAGCTGCAACATCACACAGCATTCTGGATGAAAAAGTTGCATAGTGTGGTTTCTCATCTGTAGGAATGGGTCTTTAAGCCCCATTTATCCTAAAAAAAGAAAAAGATATGGAGCATGTTGTCCGTCTCCTTGACGTGTGCAATTTAGTCTTTTTCCAGGGCCCTTGAAATGCGTTCCCTGATGGAGGAAATGGAGTAGTACCACCAGAAACCACGGAGGCAGTGTTGGGCAGTGTAGCTGATGTGCGAGTGAAAGGAACAAAAGAGGAAGCTGTAATAAATTTAATGGTTGCAACGACCACTGCTGTTTACTGCACTATCTCTTATATCTCTTCTCTGAAAATGTACACAATGATCTCCTTCAAACCGTGTTTGCTATTTTCGTAACTCAGAGGTGAACTCTGAACTCTGTCCTGCCCTCTGGTGGATGTATTGGCTAACAACCATGACAACATATGGGACACATGGAAGTATGAGGGTAGCGAAGTTCAAAACAGACATACCTATTTATGTACGTAAAGGGGACATAAATGTACAGCAAACTTCTCAAAGTTGCAACAAAAGTTTCCCCCATTTTCTGGTCGAAACTCCCCTTAATCAACCCTTCCGTGTAAGGATATTTATAAGAGCAAATTATGTGTTTCAGTGTCTTGCTGGGGCTGTTGACAATGCATCACACAAGCACCAGATGTTGATCAGTGTATGTAACATGCGGCTCAATTAAATGCCACTCATCCCAGACTGTTCACACAACACTCACATGTATATGTATGAGTTAAACACAGCAGCACCTGCTGCCAATTAGCTATAACTTTCCTCCATCTGAGATCAGATCACACTTAAAGCATCTCAGTAATGTGTAGAGCTCCAGAGTAAAAACAGTCTGCATTTGAGTGATTGAGTTGTTAAATGGGATATGTTGTGTTTTTTCCTACTTGGCACTCTAAAAAAGCATTTGATGAATGTATGAGAAGCTCCAGATGTGCCACAATGTGCTCCTAGGGAGAGCTTGCTGTCTTCCAGCACTTCACAGCTGTTCTTTTTCTGACTTTTCAAACTGTATTACTTAAAAAAAACACAATTTAAAAGTTCAAGAGTTTTGTCACTGCATGGTCCGGATAATACCAATGTCATTGTGAAACATGTGTAATCCTTGTTTTCCCTTTCATTTGTTGATCATTTTTATTTCCTTGTCATGCTCTGCAAGAACACAAAGGTGAGCCTATGCTGCAGATAGTTGCCTTTTTGTAGCATTGCATATCTTTGAATGCTTTATTTTTGTTGTTTTACATGGTGAATCTGGGTTGATTCACATCTTGACAGCACAATTGTGAAAGTCTGTTTAGGGATGCAGTTGATATATTTCAGACCAAACTTTAAAATTTCTTCAAACACAAAGTGGCCTGTTTCCTGTTATCAGAATTAGTCCACTACATTGAGTTCAGTGCAACAGGCTGACAGTTCTGTCTGACATGAGGCAAGACCTAGAGTGCTTCTTAATTACAGTTACCATGACAACAAACGTTCCTTCCCTACGGCTAATAAAGTTGTTTTTGTGCCTAAACCAACCATTTGTATGTGTTGTTAGAGCAGCAGTGCATCAGCTGCAAAGTCTGAGTGAGAAGGAAATTATTCTTTGTTCTCCTTTTTTCTTTTTTTTAACTTTTCATAATATATTCAAGATTTTTAAACCTCAAAAATAAAATAGGTTCCCTTCTTGTGCAGGGATCTTGAGTTACAGAGCAGATGTCAAGATACATATTCCAGGAGACTGATACCATTGTCCACTGGTAGTAGGAAAACAATGTTGGGTTTTAGTCTCAGTATGTTGCACTGGTCACTTTCTCACTTACCATATACTCCCTCTTGTTAGGACCCCTTTGTGTAAGAAAAAATATTTCAGAAGGAAGCCTTAAGCTCGAGTTGTCAGTTGTACCTAAATTTAAATAAAGAGACATGCAATTATAAAGATTTAAAGCATGGTCTTAAAGGAAAAATCACTAGAAAACCAGAACCACTGAATAGCTACAGCCACCAGTCCTACCTTGAATTGCTAATTTATTTATTTAATTTTTTTATATGATGGTGTCATATATTGCTACGACTAGTGCACCATGTTACTGATACCAAAGGGCACATTGTGCATATCTTAGAGAAACTAGGGTGTTTGATGAAACTTAAGTATTTCATGCAATGGAAATGAGAAAAAAGGACTGAAACATATCAGAACAGCCTGAGGGCATCTAGCAGAAAAATAAGCACTTATCAAACCAAAATGGGAAACATTTTTTAAAGATGGGAAATGTTAATATTACCCAATTACCCAACTATTCATGTAGGAAAAAAACAAAATACTGTTAAGTCTCTAAACTGTAATTTGTAGGATTTTATGAAAATGTCATCTGTGAATGTAGTAATCAGTGAAGTAAATAGTCGTTCCTGCTGTGTACTTGATGAAAGAAGATTGTGAATGCAGCTTTACACTGCAGTGGCTAGATGTCACATTGGAAGAGGAGACCACCAGGTGACCATATGACTGAATCTACAGATCATTTTATTCTGGTTTAACTACAGTATAATGTCAATAATGAAACTTTATGCTTAGGATTCCATAATCTTTGCTGAAGCATACCACAAATATGAGGCTTTACGTATTGTTTACACAGACAAAATTTGATGAAAGCAGAGTTTTCACAGTTTTCAGAAAACACAACTTCAGGTTCACAGCAACACAGCCAGCCTGTCATATGAAGGAAAGCTTTCCTGCATAGAAAAGTATTCTTCTGTCAGCACTTGTTGATTAAGTGACAGATGGTTAAAATATGTAAGTATTGAAGTATACATCTTCTTTAGTAACAAAAAGGTTGTATGAAGGTTGTCTTCATTTAAGATTGTTTAGGTAACAGCATTATCATTCCATATCTTACTACTTATTGGCATTTTTCTATAAAAGATATTTACTGTCTGCTGTGAATTATTTTTCATTTTCTGTAAATGTAGAGGCGTTCTTATATATTTTATATATTGCATCCCAGAAGCGCCTTGTTGGCTTGAGGTTGTAACCTCAAAGGTACTACTTTTGTACCCAGTACTTATTTGTATCCCTGTTGTTTGTGGCTTATAATGAGCAGTTATGTACCTCAAGTGTCCATCTTGTTCTTTCATTTAAAACTAGAAAAATGCCTGTCATCGACCAAAAGTAGAATAATTCTTTGTTCTTTATTATACACATTCGCATGGAATGCATCAGAGGTTATATATTGCTTATATCAACTAAATGCTGCAGGAAAGTACAGTCACTGACTGAATGATAGGAGAGTCATTGCTTATTTTTTTGTTTCTTTTGCAGCTGACTGAAAACAAGTGCTATTTTTCAAGAAATGCACGTTTGTTATAAGCTGTAATCACTTTAAATAGGGATATTCCCATCATGGTTAAATTAACAACATGGCCTCTTATACATTCCCTCCAAGCAATATGCAGATTATCTTGCTACATGTGTAAAAGTTATGCCAAAAGGAAACACAATTCTAATTTGCGTGAGGCGAAGTTCTCTTGACCCCATGGCAGAATGTGACACATTAATGGTGAGAATGTCTTGCAGTGACATCTTGCATCTATGCATGCACCTTGACAGTCCAGTTAATGGTGAAAAACAATTAATTCTTGCTGACACTTTAAGGTTACATTAGGCTGGTGCTTGTTTTTAAGGTTTGCAGGCTACTTCTAGGAGTTTGACAGCTGATAGCAAGTCTTGTCTTTAAGATATTAAAGCTGTGAACAAGCGGTTTTAATATACTGACACTGGTGAGTTCAGAATATATTTAGGAGTGAATGTTTTTTATGCCTGCTCTTTTTTGTTTAAATTAATGCAGCTTGGCAGTGACAAGTAACACTAATACAATTAGATTTGCTGGAGCTGAGGCTACTCTGATTGGTTGGGAGTTATTAAAGTTTCATGTGTTTCCAATAAAACTGCAGTATGTGTGATATTCAAGCATGGAAAATCTAGCTAAATAGCTGAGCTGAGTCTACAGCTGCAGCTCATTTTACTGTTAAATGCAGGCACAAGATTTAGATTACAAAAAGCAAAACACAATAAAATTGGATATTGACATAAATGTTTTTGTGTTATTTCGGGGGAAATTATGCCAGAATGTGTGGGCAATGTTAAGATATGGTCTTAGAATTCAGGTTTCTAGTAGTTTGTTCCGAATATAAAAGTATAATAATGTAAATGTGGATTCGACTTGTTGAACTCTCAAGATGAAATGAAAACTTGATCCAGATAATCTCACATGTCTTGGTGGCTCATACAGTATGATGTTAGCAGATAAGAGATGTACTTTGGCCAGAACCATTTAAAGCCTTGAACACCAGCAGCAACTTTTTTCTGTCTTTGTTCTGTTATTTGCCAAATATGCTGAATGTCAATGATCATTGACTGAATTCATGGCAACCCTTCACTAATCACTAAAAGTGCAAATTATTTTTATGAAAAATGTGTTAACATTAAATATGTCTTCTACCACATATGCCTCTTCTTACCCCTTCCAAACTTTTGCAGAATAGGACACATTCATAAATATTGTCACTATCAACCAGAGATGTTCACACATCTTTTCTTTTTTTTCAAAGTGTAAGTCAAGTCTCAAGTTGTTGACCTCAAGTCCAAGTCAAGTCGCAAGTCACTTTTAGTTGTCCTGAGTAATCTGCCATGCGACGCATGCCATCTGGTCTGCTTAGAAGACTGCATTATAATATCCAAGTGGTTAAAAATCCGTACTTATGCTTTATTTACCAGCATTTAGTAAAAGCACTGCTCTTTAGCTTAAACTGACAAATCCTCTGTCCCTCTCCTCTGGATGATTTCTTTGCTTTACTGAATTCAGAAAACCTGGAGATGAACATAAACATTTATTCAGATTTGTTAATATGTTCTTAACATAACTTATCCAAGAGTTTTTTTTTTTTTTTTTTTTATGTGAACTAAAATCCATCTGGACCCACAGAGGAATTTAAATCAGAAAAATCTTAATGTTTTTTTAAAGGGCTTGAAATAACTCTGTGAGATGAATACAGATTTTTTTTTATTATTATTTTAAACTTTTTATAATTGCATACAAAAAATTCAGTATTTTAATTAATTTCGATCCAGTACTTGCAGACCCAATAAGTATTTCTTACATTCCTAAATCAGCAACACCTGTATTTTCTAATAAATAGACCCAGTAAAACCACAGTTTTTACAGTGGGTCTGAGCCTAATTCAATGTGATCATGGCAAAGTCAACAGTTCATGGAAACTGTGTTCAGTAAATGTTTGATCCAGTGGAGCCAATCCGATGACGTTAACATTATTTCCGTACAAAGGTAGTCACAATCCCACATTTATTCTGCTGTTGCTCCAAGCTTTTTGCTTAGATGCTAACATTAGCTTTCATATTACAGTGACTAACATCTCCAGGTGTGTTTTAAAGTGGATGCGGTAGATCCAGTGTCCTGGTGCCTCATCTATAAAACTGTGCATAGCAAAGCAGACTACAGGTGGCATACATAGGGGAAGAGGGAAATGCGACACACTAAAATTAGCAGATTTAAAAATGATTACTCGTGCACATCCCACGCCTGTTTCCGTTTATAAATCAGAATCAACTCTAAAGTTGGCACATTTGAGGGAGTGTCTTGCCACACTCTTATAGTAGCTATAAAAGGTAAGGTGAACTCCTATAATAAATATTCATTGATATCATTACGGTAATGGCTCAGGAGGGAAAAATGAGGGAGCGAAATTTTACCAAATGTGAGACGGAGATCCTGATGGACCATGTTGAAAAACATAAAAAGGTTTTATTTGGTGAAAATGGCATGGGCATTACCAGTGTTAGAAAAGGAGAGAAGTGGCAGCAGGTTACAGATGCTGTCAACGCCGTGTCAGAGGGGGAGACACGCCTAGGGCACCGCATGCCGGTAATTTAGTCCTTAGTTTGAATTTATAAAATGAATATGTACATATGATACAACTGAGATTGGTAACAGTTTATTTAGTGTTAAATGATATTTATTTATAATTCCTGGGTGTTCCAGTTGGGTCGGTGGTGGTGCAGCTGTGGTTGGAGAGGGTGAGGCCAGAGATTCCACACAGCACCTCAGCAGCTGTGTCCTCAGAGGAAGTCCTGCAGGTGCAGAAGGACACAATAAACGCTATTCACGAGGTAGCCAATACTTGTGGGAAATAAAGACCATCTGGACAGAAATTGGGACAACACTAATAAGCATTGTGAAAAAAATAAAAATATAAAAACAAATCCACCTCTTGCGTGTTTCATAACTGTTGTATCACTTCTAGATGCCCCAGCCTTCAGTCTGCATCCCACTCTACTGTGTCTTAGAATGAAAGACTGAAGCTTATATTTAACATGTCCTTTTACTGAGGGGTACATGTTCGGATGACTTCTTCAGAAAGACGATTGCGAGACATCATAATGTAGTCATTCCATTACTTTCATCAGCTAACTGTCTTTACGCACTGGGATGCCGTTTTATTTCCAATCATCAAATTTCTTAATAGCTCCAGCTGGGGAATTTGTAGCCTCACTGACAAGAAATGTTTCCATGGTGAACATGTTATTTAAATAGCAATTATTAATAATTTGTCTGGCACATGTTGGTAGCAGACTATCCACCTTATTTAGCGTGAATGTATTTTATAACATGTAAGTTTTGTTTCACAACGACAGAACGGATTTTAGCAGTTGAGAATGATACAAATAGCATCTCACTTTCTCTTGTAAATCCTGACTGATTTATTTATTTATTTTGTGAGCATGCGCTCTTAGCCACAGTTGATATTATTACTCCCATTTTTTGCAAATAGCTTTAAAATATAATATGTGGTGTGAAAGGTAGTATTTGAGTTTGCAAAAGTCTCACATTTCACATCACTGCTTTGATTTATTTATATTTTTTCTGCACCACTGTTGTCGCAGTTTCCTGTGAGGTTACATCAGTGTTATGTCTGGGGAAATGTCCGAGTCGAGTCGAGTCTCAAGTCACTGGAAATGTAATTTATGTGTAACTGGAATCCAAGTCCCAGACTTGAAAGAATGCAAAGTTCCAATCTCTGCCATCAATGCATCCAACTAAAGCTGCAAGCTGTTGATTTCCATTCTCATTTGTAGAGATTTGCTGACTTCATGCTCCTGTTAGCTAGTTTCTACCGACATAAGTTACATAATCCAGTTTGTGAATGTAAATCCCAATAAAATTTTTCACCTAAATACTGTCAGATTTGTGTTTATACTTTAAATCTACTGCTTTGAAATTCTTTATCTCTTGACTTTGTTTTCAACAGAATCCTTGCTACATTTCAGCCATATTTTAAGTTTCACAGTAAGAGGTGTTTGATGGGTTATCATTTGATATGCGCCAGGATGTGTCAAAAATTATTACAATAAAGTGTATTGAATATAATTTTAAGCTTGTAAGCTTACATTGCTATTTTCTGAACTATTTATTACATGAAGGCATAATTTAAACTTTATGTAATTTTGCAATGTAATGATATAACATGATGTAATAGGTGGTTCTGGGCAGTTATAAGTGAAACATTAGCTGGAAGGTTAGAGAAAGTAACTCCTCTCATTATACACCCTGATCAAACAGGCTTTATATAAGGTAGATATTCCTCTGTTAACATTAAGAGACTAATTAATATAATAGATTATTCTACCATCAATAACTTGGAAACAATAATAGTTTTTTTAGATGCAGAAAAAGCTTTTGATTGTGTTTAATGGAAAGATTTACTAGCTACTTTAAACAGATTCGGCCTTGGACCATCTTTCATTAACTGGATTAAAATCTTATACAATTCTCCTAATGTGAGTGTCAGAACAAATTATCAAACCTCTCCAAGTTTTAATTTACAAAGTGGCACCAGACAAGGTTGTCCACTATCCCCCTCACGTTTTGCTATATTTATTGAACCGCTAGCCCCTGCAATTGGACAAAATCAAGCTATTAAAGGCATTCAGTCCAAAAATATATTTCATAAAATAAGTCTTTATGCTGATGACGTTTTACTATTCCTCTAGAACTCACAAACCTCTCTATCTGAAACAATCTCACTAATTAATAAATTCCCATCACTCTCGGATTACTCCATTAACTGGTCTGAGTACAGTTCTACCCATCAACTGTAGCTTTCAGAATCTACCCAACATTACCTTACAATCAGGTAAGGCAAGGCAAGGCAAGGCAGTTTATTTATATAGCACATTTCATGTACAAGACAATTCAAAGTGCTTTACATGAAACAAAGACATTACAGATATTTAGAATACTAAAAGGCATCAACACATAATCACAATAAAATTATAAATTACATTAAAATGATTAAAAGCAAGATAAGTTAAAAAAGTTACCGTGCAGATGTCATGCATAGGCGCATGAGAAAATGTTTTTAACCTGGATTTAAAAATGTCTACATTTGGGGAAAGTTTAATCTCCACTGGCAGTTTGTTCCATTTGTTTGCAGCATAACAGCTAAATGATGCTTCTCCATGTTTAGTCTGGACTAGTTGACCAAAGTCTTTGGATCTAAGAGCTCTGCTAGGTTTATATTCTCTGAACATATCACAGATGTATTCTGGGCCTAAAGCATTCTGGGATTTGTAAACAAGCAGAAGGGTTTTAAAATCTATTCTGTGACTGACAGGAAGCCAGTGTAAAGATTTCAAAACCGGTGTGATGTGTTCAGATCTCTTAGTCCTGGTTAGAACTCTAGCAGCAGCGTTCTGGATGAGCTGCAGATGTTTAATGCTCTTTTTAGGAAGTCCTGTTAAAAGACCATTACAGTAATCCAGCCTACTGGAGATGAATGCATGGATGAGTTTCTCTTGGTCTTTCTGGGAGACTAGACTTTTAATTCTGTTGATGTTTCTGAGCTGGTAAAAAGCTGTCTTAGTGACAGCTTTGATGTGGCTGCTGAAAGTCAGATCTGAGTCTATCAACACTCCCAGGTTACGAACTTGATTGGTGATTTTAAGAGCCCGAGTCTCCAGGTGTTTACCAATGCTGACCCTCTTCTCTTTGCTACCAAATAGAATAATCTCAGTTTTGTCTTCATTTAATTGTAGGAAATTCTCCTTCATCCAGGTGTTTATTTGCTCCAAACACTGACACATAGGTAACATTAGATACCTGGGTGTAAATATTATCTCCAGGCTCTCAGAACAAACAAAACTTAATCACATTCATCTTCTTAAAACTATAGAAGATGATCTTGCTCACTGGAAATCTGTACCCATTTCACTCATGGGGAGAGTTGCCCCTATAAAAATGATGGTTCTACCCAAAATCAACTATTTGTTTTCTATGATTTCTAATGAAACCCCTCTCCACCTGGTTTAAATCGCTAGAATCACACATCTCCCAAATTCTCTGGAAAAATAAACCTCCCCTGATCAGTTTAAAAACTTTACAGAAGCCGAAAGATAGGGGAGGATTAGACCTGCCTAACTTTCAACATTACTTCTTAGCTAAGAGGTTGCAATATGTCCTAAAATGTCTCAAACCTAGCCCACCAGATGACCTGTGGCTAGACATAGAACAAACAATTTGTGACAATTTGGAAATTTCTAATCTTTCTTGTTTCAGCTTAAGTACAAAAAAGCTAAAGTGTTTCAAAAGTGTCAACATCAGCACTTCTCTGACAGCCTGGTGGGAATTTCTAAAAAAAAAAAAACAACTCCTCAATAATATCATGTAAACTCACACCCATCTGGAACAATCCTGATATTCTACTAAACAAAAATATGTTAAATTTTAACCAATGGATTAACAAAGGAGTTAAATACTTTCAACATATTATCCATAACAGAAATATTTTATCTTTTAATACACTCTCATCACAATATGGGATTAACAGCAACAGATTCTTAGAATATCAACAACTTAGAATCATAATACATACAAAATTCCCCCTTCACCAAACAGGCCTGGAACTTCCTCCAATGGTAGCAGATTTTATGGACCTCTGTATGGACCCTGCCTGGGCCTCGGGTGAGCTTGGTTGCCCTAGGCATGCCATCAGGGTCGGGCTGATCCAATACCGGACAGGTACCCTTGGAATTACGATTTGTCTGTAAGGATGAAGGGAGGGGTAGGGGGAAAGGGGGCGGCGGGGGTCCTGATGGGCAGTGGGGGGGATTAGGGCTCATGGGGGGTGAAGTCTGCTCTCCTTCTCGCTCTCTCCCCTCCCTCTGGGGGCTCCTTTGGGGTGGGTGGGGGCGCTGTGTCTTGGGCCCGACCAGGATATGTGTGTGCAACCTGGGGCTCTCTGATCCCCTGGTGTGGTGGCGTGGGCTGCCGGGGTGGGTGGGCATCCGTAATGCTGATGCGTTGGGTTCTGGCCCGGGCCAGGTCCTTTGCCCTTCTGCCCTCGGGTGGTCTTGGGGAGGCGGGGGCACCTACAGCGGCCAACTAAGGAGTTGGCTGCCTGGGACAGAGATATCTCTCCTGGTTGTGCCCCTCCCCGAGCCCCTCTCCTCCCCCACCACCCCACATCATACACACCACACATAGGGCTCTGTGGGGCGGGTGGAGGCGGTGGGTTTGGCTGAGGGGTCCCCATTGCGGGATCCCGCAGTGGACCCCTGCAACTGCCTGCCTCACTAGATTTTAATCACAACCCACATGGGCTGTGGGTGGGTGGACAGGAGCCACCGAGGTGGCCCTTCCTCCATCCCCTCCCTTTGTGACCTCTCTCCCCCCGATTTTTTTTACACGCCTTTGGGGCCTCGGGCTCCCCCGTCCCCCGCTGATGGTTCAGCGTGCAGAGTGATCACAGCCCCTTTGCATGCACACATTTCTTCCTTGTTGCATGGCCACGAGAATGTGTGTACGTGCATGCTCACAAACGTGCTTGTCTCCATCCGCTTCTGACAAGATGTTGCTGATGTTTGTGTGTTGATACGTTTCTCTGCAGGTACGTTTGACTACTACTACTGTACTTTTTCATATCATCATTATCCTATTTTTCTTTATGTATCATGTAGTACTGTGGTAGTTTATATTGTTTTTTTGTGGTGTGTTTTAGGCAGCCTAGACAACTGTTATTTCCACATTTTAAATCCTGTCCCTTTCTCTCTTTTTTCCCTCTTCCTCTATCTCCTTGTCAGGTTTGGCACTGACATATAAAGACTAAAGAAAATAACATTACAATAAAAATAATAAAAATATCAAGGGCAGCCATGTATATAACATGTCTCCTTTGGTAGAGCAAATCTATCAAGCAAATAATGGCACACTGACCACCGTTCTGTGTGTTAGGGTGCTGGACAGGACAGGGTTAAAAAAAAAAAAAATCAATTATCCCAAAAATTCCACATAGCTTAATCTTTTTTGTGAACTTTACTGAGAAAATTGTTTTCAGATGTAAAACCATAACAATACAGAAATAAAAATATTTGTTAGCTATCTTCTTTCATTAAGACAAAATGATACAAACTGCACACCAGTTTGCCCATAAGGCACAGGCAGATGAAGGCATGGTCGAATAAAATCTACAGACAAACAAGCGTTACCAAAACTCAAAAGTACTTAAAGGGAAAATTAGTAATATGTGATTAAACATGTACAGACACTCAAAAAATGTCCAAAACAGATGTGTTGCAAGAAGCAGTTTCACACACTGTGTGCTCAGCTCCCGTTACTTACTCACTAAAAAGAAATTATGTAAAGTTCTTGTTAAGGACCATTTATGCACCCTTTAATACTTAAAAAGTTATGTCAGTTTCACATGTCATATGTCACCAACCTCATACTTTATTGTGTCTTTTTCATTGTCATGGTTATTAAGTCAATTCATTCACTAGTGGTCAGTACTGAGCTCAGAATTCACCTCCATTTTGATCGTGTCTGTCAGTTTCAGACACCAGTTGGTGGTGGAAATGCAGTGCTATAGAGTTGTTTGCAACCGCCCAACAAATCCAAAAAGCTCATACAGCCTTTCTTCAAAAGCTCCCATCATATGGTAACATATCATCTCAGTTGTACTCATCATCTTCCTTTTGTGATTCTTCTTCTTGTTCCTACTCTTCTTATCTGGTTTGTTCCTTTTGCTAGTCGCATGTGAGCTCCACTGCTCAACACTACATGCTTATTTTCTTTCATTGTTTTTGTGTGTTCTGTTTTAAAAGAACACAACTGTTTCCCATCACTTTATTGGTTCCACCATCACGTATAGTATTTCTCCCTCTCAGTATTTGCAACATATTTTCTTGGACCACTCCTAATTACTAGCTGCAAATAGTGATTAACCTTTCGACAAACTGTGTTTTGTTTGTGCAGGTTCACCTCGACCTACTTCCTGCCTGCATTGCATTCCCAGTCAAGCATAGAACAGTCATCAACCACTAAAAATGCTTCAACCAGTTTTCCCTCCACCTGGTTTGCCACCATATTTCCTCAGCCTCCAGCACCCCTTCACTTCTGTGTCTCCACCTGCCACCACTAGTTACAAACCTCTGTCTTGTCATAAATCTTTTAAACCTTATTTCTAACTGTGTGCTGCCTTTGGGGTCTACTTTTGCCAAATCATAAAAGAAGCTTGAATGGGACATTTGTGATCTGTTTTTTTTTTTTTTTTTTTTTCTTGTTCAGGGTCTGGCTGTAGCACTCTCTCTAAATCAAAGCTATCATCCAGCTCTGAAACAATAGCAACCTAAGACAGAATCTCTTCAGCTGCTGTAAACTCACCACTTCGTTGCTTAAGAGATTAAAGCAGAAATACTGCAGCCCCATGAACATAAATTCTTTTATTTGGTGCTCAACTTCTTCTAAAAATGTTCTTTTTGTTACAGCTTGCATTCAGTTCAAAATCACATGACAGGGAAGACAGCTGTGTCTTTTTAAACTTAAAGCCATGGAAGCTTGTAGAAGACTATCTTTCCAAACTGGTAACTTTTTTTCAGATTTTAGTCTTGGCTCTTTGCTGCTCTGGTCACTTTTAATTAATCTCATAGCAAATCTACATTAAAGACAGAAAGATCTATTATGCTTTTCAATTAATATGTTGACATTCTTTTGTTGTTTTCACTGTCATGTTTAGTTTACACATGAAGAGAGAATCACGATTTCAATATATAATTGTTTTAACACATTATTTTGACATGCTGTTGTCTTTCTACTTTGTTGTGTGATAAAGACTGACTTGTAATTATCTCTCTATCTCTATCTCTCTCTCATGCTATTTGTTGCTTGATGCAATTAAAGTGAGTCTGATTGACTATAATGTGGCCCTCAGCACCCATAGCTCTGCAAACCAAAACGAAGTGACAGTGCTGTTGCAGACTTGTGCACAAGCTTTATAAATAACCCTAGAGTGCAATGACTGACAGACACACACATGCATAACACTGCTAATAAAGTATTGTATGAACTCAGAAAAGCACAAAGAAAGTAAAAAATGTATATACCACCTGTGACCTTTAATCAGCTCTGTTTACTGACATTTTATGATTTCTACTTTAGCAGATGAAACAATGCCTCACTTGACAATCCAAGTAAAGCTGTGGCTTATAATAAAGGGCACAGGTTTAGTAAAAACTAAAAAAAATCTATTCAATGTTTGAAATATCAAAATAACAAAAGAAAAATATATTTATATTTTTAATCATTGACTGTCATGGCTGTTTGACATCAGAGTTACTTCAGAGAAAAACCACTCATTTATGAAATTACTTTTTAAAGAGAAAAACAGATTTCTCTCACTTCACCCATTAATTTATAACATGCTCATTCAATGATATTTTACCAGATTAGACAGCATGTGACAGCAACAACAGATATAAGATGAACTATTATCTAAAGTTGCTGTTTTGTTTTTTTTTTTGTTTTTTTTAACCCACAATCAGAATATGAATCTCTCTTCAAAAGTCTAAAATATTCTCACATAAACCAAAACAAACCCACAGACTGCTCCTGTAGGCATGCTGCCCTGTCACACTTTGCACAGCATGACAAGCCTGTGTGCAGTGCAGTTTATCACAACATCTCTAAAGTTGATACTGGAATAGGATTGTATGGCAATCACACAGCCAGCCAACCCTGCACACTCTCACACACACAGACGGACACAGTGGTGGCATAAAGACAGGCCAGTGGAAGAAATTTGCCATAGTTTGGGGCGAATGAGGACAAAATGCAGAAGCACATGTATTATGTAAGTACACTGGAAACTATAAAGAATTTTACCATTTTATTTTAGGAAATTAAGATTAAGATTAGTTTTTGTTCTATGTTTTACACATTGTTTAGTGTTACAGTTTTAAATGTGAGCAGTAAAGAGCCAGGTTGACCTGTTTTCTGGGAACTGGCCTGTAAGATCATCTCCCTGTGATCACCTTAACATGCATTTTCACCAGCAAGCCCATTGTCAAAGACAAAGTACCTTTATTGTCCCATATAGGGAAATAAGTCTGCAGTGAGAACTGACAGAAGTTAGACATTTATTAGTGTTCAGCATAGAAAAGAACACTGGCTAAAATTCCTTGATAAAACACCTAAAAAAGGTTTGTATTTACAGCAAAAGATCTGAGTTTCCTCAAAACGAGCCAGTTTCATATTCTTTTTAAAATTAATTAATCATCCAGCAGGACACCAAGGTACTTGATTCAGCAACCTTGATTTGTTGACCTTTAAATTAAATTATTTAGGGTTCCTCTTTCTTCCTCCTGAAATCAATAACAAGTTATTTTGTCTTCTGTATGTACAAAATGTAAGGACACTGAGGAAGTAACAATCAGAGCTTCATAGATGAGCATATACCAGTGTTGTTATCGATAAATGATTATGAATGATCAGTGATGTTCAGAAAAGTTGTGAGTGGAAGATTTTGCTTTTGAAATCAAATGAAGAGAAGCATGGTACACTGAATGGAGGCTCCTTAAAATGGAAGAGGCTGCATGCTTTTAGTATATCACCGTAATCAATTTCAGACAGAAAAGGGGCTTCAGCATTCTTTTTTTCTTCAGAAAATGTTCTAAAATCATCTTCACTTTGAGTTTCTTAATAAAATATGAGCCAAAATAGAACCATGTCCTACCTGTCAGGTCATTTTTATACCATTCAAGAGATTTAGGACCAAAGCCAATATTTTGAGTTTAGTTCGTCTAAAAGTAGTTTATGGTCCACTGAGTCAGAGGCTTTTGAAAGATCTGCAATGATGTTCTAAAGTTCATGTGTAAGATGAGGGTTTTAGTACCAGTAGTTTACATAAAGTACAAATCAGTGAAATACTCTGCAATAGCTACCTGACACTCAACATTTTTATGGCAGCAGGGATGAAATAAGTCTTGTATCTGTTTGTCCTGATGTCAGACATCTGCACCTGATGACCAGATGATAGCAATACAAATTCATTTTGGAGAGGAAGGTTATGCACTCTAAAATGGTCCAAGGTCTTCCTTGTTACTCTTTCTGTTTCTACTCTATTCTAGGTCTAGTTTCAGTTTTTCACATCAAGCTGCAATACAAAATAAAAAGAGTGATTTAATCAATTTACACTGTAACCATAGAAACATTAAAAGCTTTAATTTTCCCAGAGCAACGAAGCTGAGTTGGACTTTATTTGAGAAGAGACTGACATTAACTTTAGTTTCACATTCTTATCCTCACAGCGTCGTAGCTTACAATTAATGTAGCCTGAGATTGGAAACCCTTGAAGTTTCTGTTTGAAGAGTCTATTTTGTGTTCAGCTTTCTTTTTTGAGTCAAGAAATATAATAGATGTCTTTACGAGAAAATATATTAAAAAAACATTGAGTGTTTTGACAGTATTTATTGTTTGAAAACAAAGTTTTGTCAAACGTTAAAAGAAGCTTATTTTAAAATGTGGTTGTTATCGTTAAATTGTTCTCAGATAATACAACTTTATTGATGAATTTCATTCTGCTCAAAGTTATTGTTAAATCATTATAGAAGCCACTTGAGAGACAGTTTCAGAATGGAAGTGATCAAACTCTCTACCTGTGCAATATGTTGTTAAACTCTTTGGTCAGCTAGTTGCAGGAACCAGGAGTCAGTCCTTCACTCCATAGTGCCTTTTGAAGGCCAGAAGAAGGGGAGCAGTGTGTGAGCCAGTGCAAGTACAGCATGAGTGGTCTGTGCAAAAGTTATAAGAAGGAAAAAAAAGCCATAACTCTTAGGACTGGGAATCTCTCTGAAAGGCAACAAACCATGTGCTTTGTCTTTGGTTGCAATCACACGTCATATAGGAAAACCAGCGAAACAAACCTATCAGACAAATGGCAATGAAGTCAAAATGAAGTTGTTATTCCACCTTGTCCTATAATCTTATTAAAAATTTTACTGTATTGCATTCATTTGTGCTTTCATTTTAAAATGAAAACTTTAGGTGCTGTTGTTTATACGGATGACATTCTAGGAATGTAAACATTTTGTTAACTGTTAACATTTTTTTAATATTTTACTCAATTTAATGCCAGGCTCCAGTGGCACCTTCATATGAAAACTCCTCCTCTAAGATAAAAAGCCTCGTCAGTAGCTGCCAGATATAACAGCAACTGACAACGCTTTTCCACTTCTATTTCTTTTATTTTGTTGAAAATATTAACCCTATAATTAGTAACTAAGGATGTGTGAAATTTTGTTTTTAATTGTGTCTCTTGCTTTAAAGTGTAATTACACACTCTACTTTTTGTGTAACTCCACCTACTGCTGAATTTGAAAAATGGCTGAAACTGCAAGGGTTGGGTGGGAGGTGTGGGGAGATCAGGGAGCAGACAGTGGGCAGGTTGGGATACACAGGCAGAAATGATTGACAGACAGCAGCTCAGCTCACTTGCAAGATGTAAAGTGAGATTCACAAAGCATCTACGCCACAGAGCGGTCTTGAGGTGGAAGACTTTTCCCCTCCTGAATCTCCTCAGCTACACATGAACAAGGTGGCCCTGAACGTATCAGTCTGAGCCGTTAGCGCTGTTACGCTGGCCTGTCAGCAGCTCCAGCAGAGTCTGGAAAGCTGTGGAGACTCGTGGCAGGTTGTGGCAGTTGCAGGAAGTGTTGCTGTAAGTTGCCACTGCTACAGTTTGAGCTGCTGTCTGTCACCAGATGAGGATCAGCAGGTAAACAATAAAGTCTGGTGTTACTTTACACCCATCAAAAGCACAAATCCGCCCCATTGCAGGAATATTTCATCAGAAACTCTTTGAAACTAGCAAATCTACACCATATAAGTTCACATCCCTTCATATGTGTTGGTGGGCGTAGTTTTCTATACCTGCAAGGCAGGGCCCATCTATCTGCATCTGGAGGGAGGAGCTGTGTTTTTTTTTTTTTTATAGTTTTCTCCTGATGTAAATAACCTCTCTATGTCATGACAAACATAACCTGGTTTTACTCTGTGGAGGGCGTTTTGAGATTTTTTACCCACAAAATACAGTTTTTAGATTATATTGAAAAAAATACAAATTTTATCAATGGTATATGTGATATTTCATCACAATTAAGTAATTTTGTGTTGTTTACAGCTCAAAAAACATGTTTGGGTGAACTACACCTTTAAAGATATTTGGAAACAAGGTATATGCTAGTTGGTGTAAGAAGAATTTGTCATTTGGTGACTAACTTCATCCAGAAAGAAAATTACTATTATCTATTAATTAACTGTTTTTAGAGAAAAATCCGTACTTTAAAGTATTTCAATTGGTCTACTATACATAAATATAGTACTTCGCCTCACTTATTTTACATTTACAACCCCAATTCCAAAAAATTTAGGACACTGTGTATGTAATGTAAATAAAAACATAATACAATGATCTGCAAATCTCATAAACCCGTATTGCATTCCTGATAGAACATAAACAGCATATAAGTTGTTGAAACTGAGACATTTTACTATTTCATGGAAAATAATAGCTTGTTTTGGTTTTGGTAGCAGTAACACATCTCAAAAAAGTTAGAAAAGGTTTAAGTTTTAAAATTATATGATAGACAAATCCGTTTTACACCTGCTTTCATAAGCTGGCATTGAGACAGAGGCATTTAATTTTTCCTTGTTACCATGACTTGTTTTGTTACCCCTTGTTGTGTTTGTGCATGCACCATACACAATGAGAAATCACTCCCATAGGGTAATAACAGACCCTGCTGAAGGGTGGGAATTTTTCCAGAAGTCATAATAAATATGAAAAGGTTCCTGTGGTCCAAAATCACCTGGAGATATCAAAGCTGCTTTTTCAGCATATAGTTATGTTTTTGTAATTTTTAAATGTTTTTAACCGTCTTTTAACAAAAGATTAAATAAAGAAATTGAAAGAGTTCAAAGTGAGTATTTAGTCTAAGAGTATTTTTTCTTTTTGCTTTCTGTCAGACCTCTCTGTAATTTGTGCCTTTTCCACCTTAAGGTTTGATGATAATAATAAAACAACAAATAATTTCTTGTCCAGTTTGGTCAGGTTTGTAATTTGAATTAGCATGTTTTTAATCACACTAAACAGCTGCAACACTAAACCCTTTTTTGTGAAATTGTGTATGTCTCCCCTGTGCAACCAGAAATATGTCTGACCTATTAGGAGATGGACTTGGATTGGTGAGGACCTCCAGTTAAATCTGGCACCAGGATATTAGCAGTGGGTCCTTTGAGCTTCAGGATTCCTAGGTGTGTGAAATGGTCTTCTTTTCTGGCACAGCATGTCAATGCTCTATTGGATTGGGATCCAGGGAGTTTGGATGGTGGTTTAATCACCTTCAGTTTACGCTCTATTCCTAGAGAACTCTGTGGGCTGTTTATGGTTTAGATGGATACATTTTTTGATTGAGGACAGGTTTGCCTTTTGGGAGAAGTGATTTAACGAATGGGTTTGCTCTGTGTACAGCAGACCCCCCACAATAAATTTGATATTTACTCTTGTATTATATCTTGCTCTGTCAGTGTCAAGAATATAATCTTACTTGACACTATTGTAAGGAAGCAAGATCTTGGGGATCTGTCCATACCAGGAGCCACCTTGACCACAGAGGCTGCTGCCTCAGGGACAGCAGGTCCAGGAAGGCCGGGGCCCACACCACAGCCATTTGGCCTGCCATGCAGGGCCCTTAGCCACCCAAACCACAACCATTCCCACAGCAACAACCGTGCAGACCAGTTCAGACCAGTGTGGAAGGTCCCCATGAGGAATGCACTAGAGTTAAACATGTTAAATGTAGAAAATTGAGTAAACCTAAAAACAAAAAGAAAAAAATGAGAATCACAAGTATGAAATTTTAACTAAAGGACCTCATTAAAACAATGTGCCTTAGGAAAACAAAGACATAAAAAACAGAACTGAGAAAGTTACAAAAACAGGTGGTTTTTAAATAAGTACATGAACCTAGTTTCTTTTGTTCTCTACCACAATGTTTGTCACCACTGTTTGTTACAAGTTTGCCAACACTTGTCATCTGTTTCAGTCACTCAAGTCAGTTTGCTATCACCAAAATGTTGTTTTTGTTAGTTTCCAATGTAGATTCTTGTATATTCTGCCCTAACAGCATTTCCTGTTTGTTTTGACACAAACTCTCATCTAAGTTCACCCACCTGCCCCTATCTATTAATCCTACATCTGGGTCATCTACCTTTTTTTTTATGGATTGTGACAAGTATTATCCAGCCACAAAATGTTGTAGAATTTATCATAATCTTTTTACAGTTATAAACTCCCATACTGATGATCACTATTACATAAGATCTAACCTTTAAAAACTGTGCCTATGACCTGTTTGAAGGCACTCTGACATTTATTATGTACTTTCCTTTAGTGATTGTTGCTCTGCAGCATCCCAAGAAATATATATATATATATATATATATATATATATATTGGCATTACATGACAGCTGTATTTGCTTTATGGCACCATATCACACACCAGCAAATGCATATCACACTGGCCATTTTGAACGCACACCATGACTGATTCAGAAAAGAAACAACATAAGACATTATCGGTGGAAATGAAGAAAAGAAAAACAAAGTGACAGAGCAAGAGATAAAACACGACTCAACATTGGATTGACTTAAAATGGCTTTAGAGAGCTCAGAGAAGAGACTGGATGTAAAATGGATGGCAAATTAGCCATCATTACAGAGTTCCAAAGTATGAAAACCTGCCACATTTCAGTAGTGCAGCTTTAACAACAAAAAGGCCAAATTGGGACCAAGATCATTTTTGGTTATTTTATTTGAGGACAGCAATTGATGTTTTAAGTGTCTCATGAAATTGATGGCAGTGGATGTGGTACTGTGAACCCAATGCAAACAAAATTCAAGGCTCCACTCAAACTCAATTTAAGGTGATGCCTGGCCGAAAAGCAAAGATGTGGACGACACTTTCTCTTGCCACCAAGCACAGTTTAGAGCCCAGGAATACACATGAAGAATGCAAGTGTACAGCCAAAATGTCTCAGGATTGAGTCTTTGCATTTTGCATATAATGTGGTTCTTCAGCAGGCTGTGATATCCAACAGTCATTGGAGCAATTCACAGCTGAGTGTGTGGCAGCTGGGATGAGAATCTGCATCTCTAAATCCGAGACCATGGTCCTCAGCTTGGAAAAGTTGGATCGTCATCTACAGGTTGGGAATGAGATCCTGCCCCAAGTGGAGGATTATAAGTATCTTTGAGTTTTGTTCACAAGTGGGGGCAGGATGGAGTGGGAGACTGACAAGTGGATCGGTGGGGCATCTGCAGTAATGCAGACTTTGAA